>NC_089843.1:152580766-152885587 GCF_035609145.1 Eleutherodactylus coqui | reverse complement strand
AGTGTGTGGCACATGGGTTCCCCATTGCTATGCCCACGTGTGCAGCTCCTGATGGAGGTGGCACAGGATTGGATTTCTCATTGCTTCTGTACAGCATTATGGGCTATCGCCCCGCCCCTTTTAAAGAGGGTCGCTGCCTGGCCGTGCCAACCCTCTGCAGTGTGTGCCTGCGGTTCCTCCTCATGGCAGACGCGCTTGTAAATAGACATGAGGGTGGTGTGGCATGAGAGCAGCTGAAGGCTGCGCAGGGACACTTTGGTGTGCGCTGTGGACACTGGGTCGTGCGGGGGGAGGGGGGTTGGGCAGCATGTAACCCAGGAGAAGTGGCAGCGGAGTGTCATGCAGGCAGTGATTGTGCTTTGTTGGAGGTAGTGTGGTGCTTAGTTAAGGTATGCATTGCTAATGAGGGTTTTTCAGAAGTAAAAATTGTTGGGAGGGGGGGGCCCACTCTTGCCGCTATTGTGGCTTAATAGTGGGACCTGGGAACTTGAGATGCAGCCCAACATGTAGCCCCTCGCCTGCCCTATCCGTTGCTGTGTCGTTCCCATCACTTTCTTGAATTGCCCAGATTTTCACAAATGGAAACCTTAGCGAGCATCGGCGATATACAAAAATGCTTGAGTCGCCCATTGACTTCAATGGGGTTCGGTACTCGAAACGAACCCTCGAGCATCGCGAAAATTTCGTCTCGAGTAACGAGCACCGGAGCATTTTGGTGCTCGCTCATCTCTAGTCCCTAGTAGCAATAGTGCAACTCGTAAATGGTCCCAATAGCAATATTGTGCCTCCTAAATGGCCCAAGCAACAATAGTGTGCCTCCTTAATGCCTCCAGTAGCAATAGTGTGCCCTCCTTATATCCCCAGTCGTAAAAGTGCACATCCTTAATGGCCCAAGTAGCAATAGTGCATCTCCTTAATGGCCCCAATACCAATGGTGCACCTCCTTAATGGCCCCGGTAGCAATTGTGCACCTCCTTAATGGCCCTAATATCAATACTGCACCTCCTTAATGGCCCCAATGTCAGTAGTGCACATCCTTTTTGGCCCCAATAGCAATAATGCACCTCTTTAATGGCCCCAATAGCAATATTGCACCTCTTTAATGGTCCCAATAGCAATAATGCACCTCTTTAATGGTCCCAATAGCAATATTGTACCTCCTTAATGGTTCCAATAGCAATAGTGCACATCCTTAATGGCCCCAATAGCAATAGTACACCTTCTTAAAGGGGTTTTCTGGTCAAAAATACTATTGATGACCTATCATCGGGATAGGTCATCAATAGTTGATCGGCTGGGGTCTGCTGCTTGGGACCTCAACAAACCAGGTGTGCAGGCGCAAGCTGTCCAACACAGGCCCAAGCTGTCAAAATAACAGAGGTCAGAGCCGAAGCCGACGCTGGTAACCGCAGGCACGGCTGTCATTGAAATCAATGAGAGCTGTGTTTGCAATTACAAGCTCCGACCACTACAAGGGAGGTCGATGTAGAAAGGCTTCCACTCTGACCTGTGATATTCTGGCGCTGACAGCTTGCGCCTGCACACCTGATTGGTCGCGGTCCTGAGCGGCAGACCCCAGCCAATCAACTACCGATGTTCTATCCTGATAATAGGTTATCAATAGTATTTTTGACCAGAAAACCCTTATAATGTCCCCAGTAACAAAAGGAGCAAGTACTTTAAGGGGTTCTGACATGAAAAAAAAAAAAGTACTCACCTTGCCTAGACAGGACCGATCGCCAGGCATGTTCCCTCCATCCGACATCTTCTTCTGTGGCTTCTAGAAGCAGAGCAGACACTTCCGAGGTGAATGGACGGGCGCCACGTCACAAGCAGTGCTTGCTGTGAGTGGCCCGTCCATCCTGGCTAAACTTCGAGATACTGCGCGTGCGCAGTGGAGACGCGGCCCGTCCTGACTCCTGGCAGAGGGCACCTCTCCACTGCGCATGCATGCAATCCCGGAGGGGGGTGGCCCGTCCTTGGCTCATCAGAGGAAGAAGACTGCCTGCTGGGGGATGACCCCCTGATGACAACAACAACAGAACACAAGGTAAGTATTATATTTTTATGCTTTAACAGCCAAAAATCGTGGGTTCCCTGTGTCCATTAGGCAGACCAGGGAACAATGGCTGTTAAAGCATAAAAACATTATTTGTGTCAGAACCCCTTTAATGGCCCCAGTACCAATAGTGCACCTCCTAAATGGCCCCAGTACCAATAGTTCACCTCCTAAATGTCCCCAGTAGCAATAGTGTGCCTCCTTAATGGCCTCAGTAGCAATAGTGCACCTCCTTAATGGCCCTAATGGCTACAACGCACCTCCTAAATGGCCGCAGTAGCAATAGTGCGCAGACAAAATGATGAAATATCTGGTTCCATATATCTTTACAACATTAGAGTATACGTTTTTTAGGGTTTCTTCACATGGGATATGTTTGCGTCTGTGTACTGTCCATACCTGTAACTGACAGCACAAAGCTGGCACAATGACCCATTACAGTTAGTGGGACTATACAGAAATGTATTTTCTTACACTGTAATCTCAGCATTTCCTGTTCCGGTCTGACGTCTCAGATGAAAGTGACCCTATCAAGTCAATGGATGTGCAGTGAATACGGAGCGCGCACTGAGCACGTCTGTGTGTTCCATTTTTCACTTATCATTGTTAGGTCTCATGCCCACGGCCGGGTCGGATTCCGGAATCAGACGCTGTGCCCCGGCAGTGGCTCACAGAGACCCTTACTCACCTATCCGGATCCGCCGCAAATGTCTCGGCCGAAGTGAATGTGCAGAGCAGGACATGATGCGCCGGCGCTGGGCTATGATGTGGATTCCCACGATACTTCTGCAGTGCTTACTACAAAAGTGTCGCGGGACGGACGCCTTCCATTGACTGCAATGGAAGCCGTCCGTGCAATTTTCCACACCAAATGGGGCATGCCGTGATTCTCCCCTGCGAGCGGAAATTCGCAGTTGATTCCCACTCGTGGGCATGGAAGAATCTTTTAACATAGCATGTCTGTGGACGGACATTACTGTGAAAGTCGTTTGGCCGCGAATTCCACAGTGATAATCCATCCGTGGGCATTGGGCCTTAACCCGTGGTAGGAAAAGAACGGGGTCAGCTTCAAGCATGCACAAAAGTCAAAAAAATGGACAGATGCAACACAGACATACACAAGGATTAAAATCAGTCTGTTCTCATGGACCAAAATCGGACATGCTCGTCTGAATGAGCCCCAACGTTTATTTGCGAAGCGCAGAACTTATCACTAGCAGTATTAAAAAATAAGTACAGTCAAGCAACAGAATGTAAGACTGGATGACACCTTATTCACAGGTACTTGGGGAACTTAAAGGGGTTGTCCCGAGGCAGCAAGTGGGGTTATACACTTCTGTATGGCCATAATAATGCACTTTGTAATATACATTGTGCATTAATTATGAGCCATACAGAAGTTATAAAAAGTTTTTTACTTACCTGCTCCGTTGTTAGCGTCCTCGTCTCCTTGGTGCCGACTAATTTTTGGCCTCCGATGGCCAAATTAGCCGCGCTTGCGCAGTCCGGGTCTTCTTGCTGTCTTCTATGGAGCCGCTCGTGCCAGAGAGCAGCTCCGTGTAGCTCCGCCCCGTCACGTGCCGATTCCAGCCAATCAGGAGGCTGGAATCGGCAGTGGACCGCACAGAAGAGCTGCGGTCCACGGAGCAAGAGGTTCCCGGCGGCCATCTTCACAGGTAAGTATAGAAGTCACCGGAGCGCGGGGATCAAGGTAAGCGCTCCGGTAAGCTGTCTGTACGTCCCTGCATCGGGGTTGTCTCGCGCCGAACGGGGGGGGGGTTGAAAAAAAAAAAAACCCGTTTCGGCGCGGGACAACCCCTTTAAAGAAGTATTCCCATCTCAGACATTCCCATCACACTTCAGGGATTTACATCTACAGTATAACTGGTTGTGGCCCCACCGGCTCCTAGCATGGCTGTACAAGATGGTTCAGATTGTGGAAACAGCCTAGAGGGCTTTGCTACACTGTTCCTATAACTCCCATAGAAGTCAATGGCAGTAACACAAACAACAAGCACTGAGAGCTTTACATTTACAGATAAAGTATAGCTTCTCATGCCTTGCTGTTTGCATAACTCCCACTGGTATACCGCTATGGGCTGCAGGGGTAGCAATTGCAATCCGGTCCCCCTAGTAAACAGGGGCCCGCGGGCCCCTGCCAGATACTGCATCATAACTGCAGCTCCCAGATCCGCTGGGGGTCGCATTCAAGGAGAGGAGGGCCGTTACCGGGGAGCAGGCAGGCAATTTCAAGCTGCAGACTTCCCTGGCGTGCTCCTTCCTTCCACTGAGAGACTGCAGTTTTGATTGGTCACAACTGCAGTCTCTCAGTCCACTGCCGGTCACATGATTGGTTCGGCCGGGGGTGCACTGACCAATCACATCCGGCAGTGTCGGGGAGTGTCAGGAGACCAGAGGAGGTGGTAAGTACTGTACATACTCCAATATGTACATATATAGTTATATCTCCAGGCTACATCATCATGCTCCATATCACTATATACTGGGATACAGGGGGTGTACATCTGCTATATATAGTGATATGGAGCATGCTGCTATAACCTGGGTATCTCCTGTATATAATTATATATGTCCAGCTGTTAAAACTTACACATCTACTATATACAGTGATATAGACCATGTTTGTATACCCCGGCCCAGTTTATATCAGCATGGTTGATATCATTATATATCATTTATACCAGCTGTACATATATAATTATATACAGGATTAGTACATCTGTGACGATAATATTGATTATTGGGGAAGATTTATGAAAACCGTCTGAAAGGACAAGCAGCTTTCATTTTTCAATAGCAGAATATGCAATGAAAGCTATTGTGATTGGTTGCTAGGGGGCACCTCCCATTGTCATGATGGATAAGCCCCGCCCCCTGCATGTTATATTAGCCTTTAAAATTCCATGACGCATCATTTTCATCTGCCACCCGAGGAGAACAGATCGTCCGCCGGCCGTCTGATGCCGTAAAATATGAAGATGGAGACTGAACTCCTGACAAGGTGAAGGTCATACTTACACGTATTGTCTGTCACCCAGGCAAAGATTGCATTCCCTGCCCCATTTCAGGTTTAAATACCATAATCTGTTGGTGCCCCTCCTGACATCCATTACTGCAGGCTTACTGCAGCCTCCTGCTACACCCATTCCAAAAGGTACTCTTTGTTGCCCCTAGCAACCAATCACAGCACAGCTTTCATTTTACCTCAGCAGTATAAGAAATGAGAGCTGAGCTGTGATTGGTTACTAGGAGCAACAAGGACAGAGTTAATAAATTAGGCCACAAAAGTTAATGGCAGCCATACCTCCTTATATTCCCTATCCATAGGGACAGTCAGACAGCCAGTATTGGCATTGTTACCACGGTTGCCATGGTAGCAGCAGCCATTTTAGTACAGTTAGTTAGAGGGAGAGGTCATTGAGCTGCCATGCTAGACCTGAATGTAGACAGAGAGCAGATAAGTCAGAAGGTGGAAAAAGGCAGAACATAAAGAAAAATAGGATAACTGGAGGGTGAGGAGAGATTTATTATATACGGTAAATACACAATGGATAAGCCCCGCCCCTGTGTGTTATGTTAGCTGTTATATCCCATGATGCATCATTTCCAACTGCCAACCATGGAAAACAACAGAACACCCGCCATTTATCTGCCATGGTAAAATATGAAGAAGCCCGCATGGACCAGCGGATACAAAGCCCTGACGGCATGAAGGTATTGTACGCTCGTACTTGGGCAGAATCGGAATTAGGCTTTGTGTCACCCAGGGCAAAGATTTCATTTCCTGCCTCACCTCTTCATCCACATCAGGCCTGAGGTCTGTTGGTGCCCCTCCTGGTACCCAATATTAAGGACACATACTATGCAAGCCCACCTGCTACACCAATTCCCTGGGGGACACAAAGCTACCGCCAGCCATACCCCCAAATGTGTTCTATCCATAGCGACAGTCAGAGAGTCAGAATGGGCATTGTCACCACCGTTGCCATGGTAGCAGCAGCCATTTTAGTAAACGGGCACGCGGCTGCTTGGCCTAAATGTAAAGCGGATAACAAGATAACATGGGAACTGATAGAATACAACGAGGAACAACGGCCTGCGAGGACGGAGAGATCCGTTTTATAAATCGTCACACAATTAGTACAAATCCCATAAACCAGCGGGAACAGGAGAGAAATATGAGGGGACTGATACATTTACTATTATTCTGTAATTGTAAAGCGCCAACATACTACACAGCGCTGTACAAGAGGCCGAACCGCGGGACAATACAGTAGTAACACGAGAACCCTGCCCAGAAAAGCTTACAATCTATGGCCTGCGCCGCTGTAAAGGGTCACCCCCATATAGGCGGCTCATACATTGTACTTCATAGATTACCCAGCATCCTGCATTCTCTACCACCATATTCTATAGGGGTATTTTCTCCTAACATTTCTATATTTCTTCTTAGGGATCTTCCATTTACTACAGAAACACACAACATCTGGAAGCAGCAACGTACCAGAAGACAAATGGAGGTCGTTGTGAAGATGAAGAGGTAAGCCCGCCACTACTTCCTGCTGCTCATTACCATGTCTGCCTGTTAGTATCTAGATTATAGCCAATGTGTCACTCCAATAGTAACTGCTCCCCCAGCTGTGGCCCTAATAGTAACTGCACGCCCAATACCAATAGTTCCCTTCAGTATTGGCCCTAGCAGTAATCAGTGGCAGGGGCGTAACTATAGAGGGTGCAGGGGATGCAGTTGCACCAGGGCCCAGGAGCCTTAGGGGGCCCATAAGGCCTCTCTTCTCCATATAAGGAGCCCAGTACTATGAGTAAAGCATTATAGTTGGGGGCCCCGTTACAGGTTTTGCATTGGGGCCCGGGAGCTTCAAGTTGCGCCTCTGATCAGTGGCCCCAATAATATTATCCCAATAGCAATGATGCGCCCCCTCAGTGAGTCTAAAGGTAATAATACCCCAAAAATAACAGTTCATCTCATCTGCCCCAATAGCAATAGAGCGCCTTCTAAACAGCACAATAGCAATAGTGTGCCTCCTTTATGGTCCCAATAGCAATAGTGCACCTCCCTTATGGCCCCAGTACCAATAGTGCACCTCCTTAATGGCTGCAATAGCAATAGTGCACCTCCTAAATGGCCCCAATAGCAATAGCGCACCTCCTTAATGGCCCCAGTACCAATAGTGCACCTCCCTTATGGCCCCAGTACCAATAGTGCACCTCCTTAATGGCTGCAATAGCAATAGTGCACCTCCTAAATGGCACCAATAGCAATAGTGCACCTCCTTAATGGCCCCAGTACCAATAGTGCACCTCCCTTATGGCCCCAGTACCAATAGTGCACCTCCTAAATGGCCCCAGTAGCAATAGTGCACCTCCTAAATGGACCCAATAGCAATTGTGCACCTCCTAAATGGCCGCAGTAGCAATAGTGCGCCTTCTAAATGGCCGCAGTAGCAATAGTGCACCTCCTTAATGACCCCAATAGCAACAATGCGCCTGCTAAATGGCCCCAATAGAAATAGCGTGCCTCCTAAATGGCCCCAATAGCAATAGTTTGCCTCCTAAATCGCCCCAATAGCAATAGCGTGCCTCCTAAATCGCCCCAATAGCAATAGCGTGCCTCCTAAATCGCCCCAATAGCAATAGTATGTCTCCTTAATGTCCCCAGTAGCAATAGTACAACTTGTAAATGGCCCCAGTAGCAATGTTGTGCCTCCTAAATGGCCGCAGTAGCAATAGTGCGCCTCCTTAATGACCCCAATAGCAACAATGCACCTCCTAAATGGCCCCAATAGCAATAGCGTGCCTCCTAAATGGCCCCAATAGCAATAGTGCGCCTCCTAAATGGCCCCAGTAACAATATTGTGCCTCCTAAATGGCTCTAGCAACAATTGTGTGCCTCTTTAATGCCCCCAGTTGCAATAGCGTGCCTCCCTAATATCCCCAGTAGTAATATTGCACATCCTTAAAGGCCCCTAATTGCAATAGTGCACCTATTTAATGGCCCCAGTTGCAATAGTGCACATCCTTAATGGCCCCAATAGCAGCAGTGCGCCTCCTTAATGGCCCCAATAGGAATGGTGCACCTCTTTAATGGCTCTAATAGCAATAGTGCACCTTCTTAAAGGGGTTGGTTATCAGGATAGGTCATCAATAGTTGATTGGCTGGGGTCTGCTGCTTGGGACCCCAACTGATCTGGTGTGCAGACGCAAGCTGTCAGCGCTGAAATAACAGAGGTCGGAGTGGAAGCTTCCCATGCCGACCTCCCATGTAGTGCTGGTAACTACAGGTACAGCTGTCATTGAAATCAATGAGAGCCATGTCTGTAATTACAAGCACCGACCACTACAAGGGAGGTCGACATGAAAGGCTTCCGCTCTAACCTCTGTTATTCTCGCGGTGACATCTTGCGCCTGCACACCTGGTCAGTTGGGGTTCCGAGCAGTAGACCCCAGCCGATCATCTATTGATGACCTATCCTGATGATCAATAGTATTTTTGACCAGAAAAACCCTTTAATGTCCCCAGTAACAAAAGATGCAAATACTTAATGGCCCCAGTAGCAAAAGTGCACCTCCTAAATGTCCCTAGTAGCAATAGTGCACCTCCTAAATGTCCCTAGTAGCAATAGTGCCCCTCCTTAATGACCCCAATAGCAACAACGCGCCTCCTAAATGGCCCCAGTAACAATATTGTGCCTCCTAAAGAGTCCTAGCAACAATAGTGTGCCTCCTTACTGCCCCCAGTAGTAATAAGGCACATCCTTTTTTGTACCTTAAGGATTAGATACTTTTTAGGGATTTTACCCTTGCAGTGGTTTTACTGCCCTATTTTATTTACTTTAGCTACCAAAATTATTTTTACTGCGTTTTTTCTCCCGTGACACATAGGGCAATTTTTAAAATATCTTTTTAAATGACTTTTTTTCCCGTTTTTAAGTTTTATTGGGGGTAAAAAGCTAAAAAAAATGATTTTTTTAACACTCAGTTATTTTTTTTTTTACTTAAAGGGGTTGTCACGCGCCGAAACGTTTTTTTTTTTTTTTCAATAGCCCTTCCCCCCCCCCCCCCCCCCCCCCCCCGTTCGGCGCTGAGACAAACCGATGCAAGGGTTTAAAAAAAAAAAAACGGATAGTACTTACCCGAATCCCCGCGCTCCGGTGACTTCTTACTTACCTTGCGAAGATGGCCGCCGGAATCTTCACCCTCGTGGACCGCAGGTCTTCTGTGCGGTCCATTGCCGATTCCAGCCTCCTGATTGGCTGGAATCGGCACACGTGACCGGGCGGGAGCTACGAGGAGCAGCTCTTTGGCACGAGCGGCCCCATTCAGAAGGCAGAAGCCTGGACTGCGCAAGCGCGTCTAATCGGGCGATTAGACGCTGAAAATTAGATGGCACCATGGAGACGAGGACGCTAGCAACGGAACAGGTAAGTGAATAACTTCTGTATGGCTCATAATTAATGCACAATGTACATTACAAAGTGCATTAATATGGCCATACAGAAGTGTATACCCCAACTTTGTTTCGCGGGACAACCCCTTTAAGTTTATCAATACTAAAATAAAGTATAGGAACAGGTTCCTCTATTTGTTTCAGACATTTTGCTATATATTATGTATGGTTTTGGTTTACAGGGTGCATATAGTGATGGCTTTGGGTTATTTTCTTTATTATGTATATATTGTTGTTGTATTCTGTAATTTTTATTTACTCATGTATGTAATTATGTTTCTTACTAGCTATGTTCCCCATGATATAAGACCTCTGGGGGATATTCATTTTTCTTTAAATTTGGCATTTTTCCACTTTAGCGGGGGCATCCATCGAAGCCCCAGTTACAGGTAGAAAAAACAACCCCTGTAGTGATATTACTCACTGAAAGAGCTGGCCAGAGTCTAGTATGACCCTCCAGTTCTGCTGTAGCAGGAAACCCCCGACTCCCATAGTGGAAGAAACCCTTCCACTTTCACTTTCTAGTACACAGCGCTCATTGAGCATTGTGTAATCGGGGAAGTAAAAGACAGGAAGGGTTTAAAATAGAGATGAGCGAGCACCCTCGGATCAGGCAGTTACTCGAACGAGCATCGCTCTTCTCGAGTAACTGTATTCTTGTCCGAGCAGGCTCGAGGGCGCGGCAGTGGGTGTGTGTGGGGGGGGGGGGGGGGGGGGTAGAGAAAGAGAGATACCCAGTACTGACTCTAGGACTTGTTGTTTTGTTTTTGCCTGTTTACTCCACTAGTCAGCGACTACTCTGGAGAAGCAACCTAGGGATTCGTAGCAGCAAAGTCCAGATCCCTGTACAGGGGTTAAAGGGTGAAAACCTGCGGTCCCTAGATCTTGCTACCCAGAGTAGCCAACGCCAAGTCTGACTGCGGTAGTGTAGTTGCTAGACAGGCGATTCTCGACAAAACAATGTTACAGGAATTCAGCATTATAAGAAATGTGGTAGTAAATAATTAGAAGCTAAGTTCAATGTGGAAAGGAGGTGGGATAGGGAGGGCGGAGGTGGGGATGTGTGGGATACGGTGGGAGGAGGTTGGGTTTTGTGGGATAGGGAGGGAAGAGGGGGGGTTTATTGGATAGGGGGGTGGGGTTTTATGGTATATGTATGTTTTCTATTTGGTAATATATAAACTGGGGTACTTTAGTTCCAAAAGGTTAGCCACTATCCATGGCATAGGGTATCACTAGCAGATCGTGGGGGTCTTACAGGTGGTAGCCCCACTGATTAAAAAGAATAGGGGCCTTGTTAACCCCCAAATGAAGAAAGTGTAGATTTGGCAAGCGCAATGCACTCTATTCATTTCATTGCGAGCGACAAAGATATTGATTTTGATTTTGCCTGATGCTTATCCCTACGGATTACCCAGTACTGACTCCAGAGCTTGTTGTTTTGTTTGCTGCCTGTTTACTCCGCTAGTCAGCGACTACTCTGGAGTTGCAACCTAGGGATTCGTAGCAGCAAAGTTTAGATCCCTGTACAGGGGTTAAAGCGTGAAAACCTGCAGTCCCTAGATCCTGCTACCAAGGACAGCCAACGCCAAGCCTTACTGTGGTAGTGCAGTTGCTAGACAGACAATTCTCAGCCCAACAATGTTACAGAAATTCTTCATTATAGGAAATGTAGTAGTAAACAATTAGAATTGAAGTTCGATGGGGGAAGGAGGTGGGATAGGGAGGGAGGAGGTGGGGGTGTGTGGGATAGGGAGGGAGGAGGTGGGGGGGGGGACACGGCGGAAGAAGGTAGGGGTTCTATGGTATATTGATGTTTTTAATCTGGTAATGTTTAAAATGGGGTACTCTAATTCCACAAGGTTAGCCACTATCCATGGGATAGAGGTGTTACGCATGCCTTATGTGTCTGAGATGTGTGCTGGGGATTGACAGGTCTATCCACCTATCGGCTCCTCCCGCCTCCCTATATAATCCAGCTCATGCTGCTTGGGGGTGGCCGATTATTGTTCTGACTTGCTTGTCTGTTGGACCTTGCTATTGTCTGCTTTACTTTCTGTTATCTGCCAGGCCTGTCCGCTAAACCGTGTTTTTATTTTCAGTGTCTGCTGAGTAGTCCAGCTACTCTGACTTGCTGGTAACATGGCCCTGGTACTTTGTGCCATTCCCCTAGTCTTCTAGCCAGTCTGCCTCGTTTGGTATCCTGCTTCTGTCAGCTTGTCTGCTTGACCTGGCTGTTATCAGCCAGTGTTTTCCAGTCCTCCTCTGTTTGTATTTTGTTTCTGTCTGCTAGACCTTGCTGTTATCAGCCACGCCTTACCATCTGCCTCTGTTCTGTTTGTATTGTTTTGTGTTGGTTCTTGTCATTTGCATTTCCTGTCGGTGCCAGTGGGTTGTTGTCTCTTGCATCGAAACTGCGGTCCCTGCCTGTCCCCCCTAGTAAGCGTAGGGTCAGAGATGGCGGCATGGACGTGTCCACCATCTGGGCTATCTCCAGGAAGGGAAAGTGGCGTGGGTGTAGATCAGGGATCCCCGTGCCGTGCGCACCCAAGCACCACACTATTACCATAACAAGAGGATAACTAGCTGATTGTGGGGGTCTTACTGCTGGGACCCCCATTGATGATTAAAAAGGATAGGGGCCCTGTTAGTCCCCGAATGAGGGAAGTGCAGATTTGACAAGCACAATGCACTCCATTCATTTAATTGCGAGCGACAAAGATGCTGATTTTGATTTAGCCTGATGCTTATCCCTACTGATTATCTAGTACTGCCTGCAGAGCTTGTTGTTTTGTTTGTTACCTGTTTACTCCACTAGTCAGCGACTACTCTGGAGTTGCAACCTAGGGATTCGTAGCAGTGAAGTCCAGATTGCTGTACAGGGGTTAAAGGGTAAAAACCTGCGGTCCCTAGATCCTGCTACCCAAAATAGCCTACGCCAAGCCTGACTGTGGTAGCGCAGTTGTTAGACAGGCAATTCTCAACACAACAATTTTACCGGAATTCAGCATTATGGGAAATGTGGTAGTAAAAAATAAGAAGTGGAGTTCGATGAAGGGAGGACGTGGGATAGGGAGGGAGGAGGTGGGAATTTGAGGCATATGGGTTGAGGAGGTGGGGGTTTGTCGGAGAGGGCGGAAGGAGGCTGGGTTTTGTGGTATAGGGAGGGAGGAGGTGGGGCTTTATCGGATAGGGTGGTGGTGGGGTATTGTGGGATAGGGAGGGAGGTGGGGTTTTCATGGTAAATGTATATTTTTAATTTAGTAATGTTTAAAATGGCATACTTCCATTCCAAAAAGTTAGTCACTATCCATGGGATATGCGATAACTAGCTGATCGTGGGGGTCTTACAGCTGTCACCCCCACTGTTAAAAAAGAATAGGGGCCTTGTTAGCCCCCTAATGAAGGAAGTGTAGATTTGGCAAGCGCAATGCACTCTATTCATTTCATTGAGAGCTACAAAGATGTTGATTTTGATTTGGCCTGATGCTTATCCCTACGGATTACCCAGTACTGAATCCAGAGCTTGTTGTTTTGTTGGTTGACCGTTTACTCCGCTAGTTAGCGACTACTCTGGAGATGCAACCTAGGGATTTGTAGCAGCAAAGTCCAAATCCTTGTACAGGGGTTAAAAGGTGAAAACCTGCAGTCCCTGGATCCTGCTACCCAGAGTAGCCAACGCCAAGCCGTACTGTCGTAGTGCAGTTGCTAGACAGGCAATTCTAAACCCAACAATGTTACAGAAATTCTTCATTATAGGAAATGTAGTAATAGGTAATTAGAAGTGAAGTTCGATGGGGGAAGGAGGTGGGATAGGGAGGGAGGAGGTGGGGGTGTGTGGTTTAGGGAGGGAGGAGGTGGGGCTTTTATGGTATATTGATGTTTTTAATCTGGTAATGTTTGAAATGGGGTACTCCGATTCCACAAGGTTAGCCACTATCCATGGGATAGAGGTGTTACGCCTGCATTATGTGCCTGAGATGTGTGCTGGGGATTGACAGGTCTATCCACCTATCGGCTCCTCCCGCCTCCCTATATAATCCAACTCTTGCTGCTTGGGGGTGGCCGATTATTGTTCTGACTTGCTTGTCTGTTGGACCTTGCTATTGTCTGCTTTACTTTCTGTTATCTGCCAGGCCTGTCCGCTAAACCGTGTTTTTATTTTCAGTGTCTGCTGAGTAGTCCAACTACTCTGACTTGCTGGTAATCTGGCCCTGGTACTTTGTGCCATACCCTTAGTCTTCTAGCCAGTCTGCCTCGTTTGGTATCCTGCTTCTGTCAGCTTGTCTTCTTGACTTGGCTGTTATCAGCCAGGGTTTTCCAGTCCTCCTCTGTTTGTATCTTGTTTTTGTCAGTTTGTCTGCTAGACCTCGCTGTTATTAGCCAGGCTCTACCATCTGCCTCTGTTCTGTTTGTATTGTTTCGTGTTGGTTCTTGTCATCTGCCTCTCCTGTCGGTGCTAGTGGGTAGTTGTCTCTTGCATAGAAACTGCGGTCCCTGCCTGTCCCCCCTAGTAAGCGTAGGGTCAGAGTTGGCGGCCTGGACGTGTCCACCATCTGGGCTATCTCCAGGAAGGGACAGTGGCGTGGGTGTAGATCAGGGATCCCCATGCCGTGCGCACCTAAGCACCACACTAGTACCATAACAAGAGTAAACTAGCTGATCGTGGGGTCTTACTGCTGGGACACCCATTGATGATTAAAAAGGATAGGGGCCCTGTTAGTTCCTGAATGAAGGAAATGCAGATTTGATAAGCACAATGCACTCCATTCATTTCATTGTGAGCGACAAAGATGTTGATTTTGATTTCGCCTGATGCTTATCCCTACTGATTATCTAGTACTGACTGCAGAGCTTGTTGTTTTGTTTGTTGCCTGTTTACTCCACTAGTCAGCGACTACTCTGGAGTTGCAACCTAGGGATTTGTAGCAGTGAAGTCCAGATCCCTGTACAGGGCTTAAAGGGTGAAAACCTGCGGTCCCTAGATCCTGCTACCCAGAGTAGCCAACACCAAGCCTGACTGTGGTAGCGCAGTTGCTAGACAGTCAATTCTCGACACAACACTTTTACAGGAATTCAGCATTATAGGAAATGTGGTAGTAAAAAATAAGAAGTGGAGTTCGATGAAGGGAGGACGTGGGTTAAGGAGGGAGGAGGTGGGGATTTGTGGCATATAGGGTGAGGAGGTGGGGGTTTGTCGGAGAGGTCGGAAGGAGGCTCGGTTTTGTGGTATAGGGAGGGAGGAGGTGGAGCGTTATCGGATAGGGTGGTGGTGGGGTATTGTGGGATAGGGAGGGAGGTGGGGTTTTATGGTAAATGTATATTTTTAATTTAGTAATGTTTAAAATTGCATACTTCCATTCCAAAAGGTTAGCCACTATCCATGGAATATGCGATAACTAGCTGATCGTGGGGGTCTTACAGCTGGTACCCCCACTAATTAAAAAGAATAGGGGCCTTGTTAGCCCCCGAATGAAGGAAGTGTAGATTTGGCAAGCGCAATGCACTCTATTCATTTCATTGAGAGCTACAAAGATGTTGATTTTGATTTGGCCTGATGCTTATCCCTACGGATTACCCAGTACTGAATCCAGAGCTTGTTGTTTTGTTGGTTGACCGTTTACTCCGCTAGTTAGCGACTACTCTGGAGATGCAACTTAGGGATTTGTAGCAGCAAAGTCCAAATCCTTGTACAGGGGTTAAAAGGTGAAAACCTGCAGTCCCTGGATCCTACTACCCAGAGTAGCCAACGCCAAGCCTGACTGTCGTAGTGCAGTTGCTAGACAGGCAATTCTCAACCCAACAATGTTACAAAAATTCTTCATTATAGGAAATGTAGTAATAGGTAATTAGAAATGAAGTTCGATGGGAGAAGGAGGTTGGATAGGGAGGGAGGATGTGGGGGGGGGGGGTGGGATAGGGAGGGAGGAGGTGGGGCTTTTATGGTATATTGATGTTTTTAATTTGGTAATGTTTAAAATGGGGTACTCCGATTCCACAAGGTTAGCCACTATCCATGGGATAGAGGTGTTACGCCTGCATTATGTGTCTGAGATGTGTGCTCGGGATTGACAGGTCTATCCACCTATCGGCTCCTCCCGCCTCCCTATATAATCCAGCTCATGCTGCTTGGGGGTGGCCGATTATTGTTCTGACTTGCTTGTGTGTTGGACCTTGCTATTGTCTGCTTTACTTTCTGTTATCTGCAAGGCCTGTCCGCTAAACCGTGTTTTTATTTTCAGTTTTCAGTGTCTACTGAGTAGTCCAGCTACTCTGACTGGCTGGTAATCTGGCCCTGGTACTTTGTGCCATTCCCTTAGTCTTCTAGCCAGTCTGCCTCATTTGGTATCCTGGTTCTGTCAGTTTGTCCGCTTGACTTGGCTGTTATCAGCCAGGGTTTTCCAGTCCTCCTCTGTTTGTATCTTCTTTCTGTCAGTTTGTCTGCTAGACCTCGCTGTTATCAGCCAGGCCCTACCATCTGCCTCTGTTCTGTTTGTATTGTTTCGTGTTGGTTCTTGTCATTTGCCTTTCCTGTCGGTGCTAGTGGGTATCTGTCTCTTGCATAGAAACTGCGGTCCCTGCCTGTCCCCCCTAGTAAGCGTAGGGTGAGAGTTGGAGGCCTGGAAGTGTCCACCATCTGGGCTATCTCCTGGAAGGGACAGTGGCGTGGGTGTAGATTAGGGATCCCCATGCCGTGCGCACCTAAGCACCACACTAGTACCATAACAAGAGGATAACTAGCTGATCGTGGGGGTCTTACTGCTGGGACCCCCAGTGATTAAAAAGGATAGGGGCCCTGTTAGTCCCCGAATGAAGGAAGTGCAGATTTGGCAAGCACAATGCACTCCATTCATTTCATTGTGATTGACAAAGATGTCGATTTTGATTTAGCCTGATGTCTAGCCCTACTGATTATCTAGTACTGCCTGCAGAGCTTGTTGTTTTGTTTGTTGCCTGTTTACTCCACTAGTCAGCGACTACTCTGGAGTTGCAACCTAGGGATTCGTAGCAGTGAAGTCCAGATTCCTGTACAGGAGTTAAAGAGTAAAAACCTGCGGTCCCTAGATCCTGCTACCCAGAGTAGCCAAAGCCAAGCCTTACTGTCGAAGTGCAGTTGCTAGACAGGCAATTCTCAACCCAACAATGTTACAGAAATTCTTCATTATAGGAAATGTAGTAGTAAATAATTAGAAGTGAAGTTCGATGGGGGAAGGAGGTTGGATAGGGAGGGAGGAGGTGGGGGGGGGGGGGGTGTGGGACACGGCGGAAGAAGGTAGGAGTTTTATGGTATATTGATGTTTTTAATTTGGTAATGTTTAACATGGGGTACTCAGATTCCACAAGGTTAGCCACTATCCATGGGATAGAGGTGTTACGCCTGCATTATGTGTCTGAGATGTGTGCTGGGGATTGACAGGTCTATCCACCTATCGGCTCCTCCCGCCCCCCTATATAATCCAGCTAATGCTGCTTGGGGGTGGCCGATTATTGTTCTGACTTGCTTGTCCGTTGGACCTTGCTATTGTCTGCTTTATTTTCTGTTATCTGCCAGGCCTGTCCGCTAAACCGTGTTTTTATTTTCAGTTTTCAGTGTCTGCTGAGTAGTCCAGCTACTCTGACTCGCTGATAATCTGGCCCTGGTACTTTTTGCCATTCCCTTAGTCTTCTAGCCAGTCTGCCTCGTTTGGTATCCTGCTTCTGTCAGCTTGTCCGGTTTACTTGGCCGTTATCAGCCAGGGTTTTCCAGTCCTCCTCTGTTTGTATCTTGTTTCTGTCGCTTTGTCTGCTAGACCTCGCTGTTATCAGCCAGGCCTTACCATCTGCCTCTGTTCTGTTTGTATTGTTTCGTGTTGGTTCTTGTCATTTGCCTTTCCTGTCGGTGCTAGTGGGTAGTTGTCTCTTGCATAGAAACTGCGGTCCCTGCCTGTCCCCCCTAGTAAGCGTAGGGTCAGCGTTGGCAGCCTGGACGTGTCCACCATCTGGGCTATCTCCAGGAAGGGGCAGTGGCGTGGGTGTAGATCAGGGATCCCCGTGTCGTGCGCACCTAAGCACCACACTAGTACCATAACAAGAGGATAACTAGCTGATCGTGGGGGTCTTACTGCTGGGACCCCCACTGATTAAAAAGGATAGGGGCCCTGTTAGTCCCTGAATGAAGGAAGTGCAGATTTGGCAAGTACAATGCACTCCATTCATTTCATTGCGAGAGACAAAGATGTTGATTTTGCTTTAGCCTGATGCTTATCCCTACTGATTATCTAGTACTGACTGCAGAGCTTCTTGTTGTGTTTTTTTCCTGTGTACTCCCCTAGTCAGCGACTACTGTGGAGATGCAGAGTATCTCTGGGATAGGTGGGATGGAGGTGGGGTTTTCTAGGATATTGGGTAGGTGGTGGGGGATTGTGGGATAGGGAGGGAGGTGGTGGGGTTTGTGGGATATTCATATTTTTAATTTGGTAATGCTTAAAATGGAGTACTCCGGTTCCAAAAGGTTAGCCACTATCAATGGGATAGGGGATAACTAACTGATCGTGGGAGTCTTACCGCTCGAACCCCCACTGATTAAAAAGGACAGGGGCCCAGTTAGTCCCCGAATAAAGGAAGTGTAGATTTGGCAAGCACAATGCACTCCATTCATTTCTATGAGAGCGACAAAGATCTCCAAATCAAGCACTCTCATCGAAATGAATGGAGTGCATTGCAATTCCCAGTTCTTTTTAATTATATCCCCCATATTCCCCTGTCTCCACAAGCAATAGTGCCCTCAATGGTAATATTGTCTCCAAAAATAATAGTGCGCCAACAAATTTTTTGAATTTAGATTGACTAGCACAACACACCCCATTCATTTCTATGAGAGCGATAAAAATCCCAGAGTGAAGCGCTCTCATTGGAATGAATGGAGCGCATTATGCTTGCCTAACCTACGCTTCCTTCATTTGGCGACCGACCAGAACTCCGTACTCTCTAATCAGTGGTGGTCCCAGAGGTCAGACCCCCACAATCATCTAGTTATCCAATGGATAGTGGCTAACCTGCTGGAACCTGAATAGCCCATTTTAAATATTCCCCCCTCCCCAAATAGCCCAATCCTGTGCGCTAAATCAGACTGCAGAGGATTCGGTATTTTCTGCTAGGCAGTGATCGCTATGTCACTAGTGACTGGGTACACTGACCGGCAGGAAATGGAATACCGAGAATGTACGCTACCCCACACAAAATAGAAGAATCGAACGGCTGGAGGTGAGGTGACCTGGGGATTGGAGGAGCCAGATGAAGATCGGTGAGGAGAAGTTGCAGTAAGAAGACTGATGGGAGAGGAATAGGTAAGTATAATTTTTTTTCTAATGACAGAACCCTTTTAATGCTTTTAGCTCATAAGCTAAGTGTTATTTCTGCTGGAATGCCTTATGAAAATAATTAAACATCTGTTAACTACTTGAATAAAAATCCTTGTTTTTTAAAGCCAGGCGTGTCTATAGCCTTTTTTTATAAAGCCATTCAGTGTTATCACCATTAATGAGCCGTTGTAGTATGGTTGGGACATGTGTGTGTGGTCGGAGGCGGGGTGGGGTGGAGCTAAGTCACGAGAGTTGGCTCCACCCCCTCCCAGCAGAGAGGGATGCCGTATATCAGCCAGCGTGAATACGTGGCCGATATACGGTCGTCTGAGAAGCCCTTAAAGGATCCCTTGCTAATAAGCCAAGTATTATTTCTTCTGGAATCCCCAGCTGTCATATGTGGGGAAAACTAACTACTGTATATGCAGTGGTTGATGAAAGTTTGTGAAGCCTTCAGAACTTTCCATATTTCTGTTTATATTTGACCTAAAACTACATCAGATTTTCATACAAGTGCTAAAAGTAGATAAAGAGAACCAAACCAAACAAATGAGTCAAATATATTAGACTTGGTCATTTATTAACTGAGGAAAACGATCCAATATAACATCTGTGAGCGACAAAAGTTTGTGAACCTTTAGGATTATCAGATAATTTGAAGGTGTGTCACGTTGTGCTGCTGGGACCTGTGGTTCTATTGGTTTCCAGGAGCACATTGCTGAAGGTACGGTTGATTTGATGTGGAGTTCTCCAGCCAGCCAATCACCATTGGTCTTGAGTGGTGTGAGTGCTTGTTCATCAGCGCCTTGCACCTGTGCAATGCTCCTCCATATAGCAGTTTGGCTCTCTGCATGTTGAGGGATGTTGTGCTTTTACCCGCCCTCTTGTATTAGTACATTGATAAGTATATGGCCGCTTTCTGTGATTTATTTATTTATTCTGTATATTCCCTTTTTCAGTGATTTTTAAATTGTGATTTTACAGGTAGTAACTCGATACCCAGTTGTCTTTATCTGTGCCAGTTGTGGCCTTGCATGCCAGCCTTAAGGAACCCTGGTATTTAGAATATTGCCCTGGAGTACTGGGTCAGTGAGAGAGACTGTATTGTGCGCTTAGTAAAGACTAGGGAATACCAATGTTGTGACCATAAACTATGGAAGTGCTAACCCAAGGCTCTCTGCCAAGTTCACTTAGGCCTCATGTCCACGGGGAAAATCAGGCCCGCTACGGATTCTACATGGAGAATCTGCAGCGGGTCCCTCCTGCCCCGCGGACATGAGCGCTGAAAATAGGAATTTAAAAGAATTTACCCATCCGTAGCGGGCGGGGAAAGCCTTCTCTTCCTCACGGCCGGATCTTCTTTTTCGGCCGGCGGATGAACTCGTCATGGCTGCGGCACGTCGCCGTCACGTCGCCGACGTGCCGCGCACATGCGCCGGGCACATCCGCTGTGCCAAAGCAAGAAAGATGCGGCCGTGAGGAAGAGAAGACCTTCCCGGTTCGCTCCGGATGGGTAAATTCTTTTAAATTCCTATTTTAGGTCTCCCGCGGATCCGGACGGCTTCCATAGGCTTCAATAGAAGCCCGCGGGAGCCGTCCCCGCGGGAGCCGTCCCCGCGGGAGACCCGCATGAAAATGGAGCATGGTCCAGATTTTTTCATGCTCCATTTTTTTTTAAATCCCTTTTATTGACCATCCGCGGGTATTTATCTACCCCGCGGGTGGTCAATGCATCCCTATGGGGTGCGGATCCACGTGCGGGAGAAGAGTTAAAATCCGCTGCAGATTTTAATTCTTATTTTGCCCGTGGACATGAGCCCTAAGAGCAGGTACCTAGCTGTCCTCTCACAGCCAAGCACCAAGCTCTCCCTGTCACAGAGACCATCGGCTTGCTTCTGACAAGCCGATGGTCTCTATTGCAACCTGTAAACAAAGCAGGACATTGCCGACATGTCGGCAATATCTTCTGCTGGTTTTTCAAAGCCCTTGCTTTGTTCTCTGTGGGACTGTGCAGGCAGAGCACACTGTCACAGCTTGTGGCATTGTGCTCTGCAGCTCCCATAGTGATACATAGCCCGGAAATCTTCCGGGCTATGTTGCTATGAGCAGTGGAGCTCGTCCCGGAAAATTTCCGGGTGTGCCACTCAAGGGGTTAATACCGGGCTTGACAGCCATTTTAGTCAGTCTCTGCTGCAGCCTGGAGACGGGAGATGGTCTTTATTTCCACCAAGAAGCTGCAGAACTACCGGTAACGGCATCATTTTTATTTTATTCAATATAGGTTTTATTGGTTTCATTGAGGGGGGGAAACTTTTGCCTTATCTCAAAGCAATGTAAAAATAACTTTGACAATGAAACTTAATAAATAAATTTCGAGTTGAACTATATAATGTTTGTCTGTGATATTTTATAAGGTCTACAAACAGGGGAAGGAGGGGAGGGTAAGAGGGGGAGCGGTAAGGGAGGGTAGGTATCTATGACATGGGAGAAAGAGAAAATAAAACAAAAAGGGGGGGGGGGGGCGGGCTCCGGGATTGTTGTTTCTCTTTACGATTGTGATTTAAACGTGTTACTCACATGTCCCTGTCTGTAACCACCTAGTAAATAGGGGTGAGCTCCGGGCATCTATCCATATCGCCCAGGCGTGATACAATTTATCATAGCCTGACGGCTCATCTAGAAGCCTCATTCTCTCCATACGCTCTATTTCGTGGATCATTGTTATTTTTAGTGGAGTGCATTTTTTATGCAGCACACAAGGGGGAGACAGCGGCCTACTAAAATCTAGTTGGCTGCTGCTGTTGTGGCTCTCTTTTTTTTATTTAAAAAAAAAGGTAGGTTCCGTTCTTCCATGGTGAGGAATAGGCAGGGAGGTTCCATTTTTGCCAGCTGGGGAATGCTTATAGGCAAGGCCTTATCCCTGGTGGTGCATGTAACGTCAGACCACGTTTCAGACATGCAGCAGCAGCGGCGGTGGCGGCAGCAGCAGCATTCAGTCCGTCAGTGGCTGACAAACGAGCTCCATGCAAGTTTACAGTAAACAGACACATTTCTTCCTTTACTGTATTGCCTGCGGTCTGTAATCGAGCGGTTGAACTGTTTCTGTGTCCATGCATTGAATAAAGCAATACATCCTTGTAAAGTAGGCGTCCGTTCGTTGGAGTTCTTTGCTCCCCGAGTGTTGCTCCATCTCTAAGCATTGGCCTGGATCTTCATGGACGAATACTGCCCATCCCATGTGGAGCGTGTATCTCAGCCCGCGTGGAGTGCTGCAGTCCAATGAGGTATTCCATGCTGCATAGCAAGCCTCGGGCCTGTGTGATTGGGGGTCCGCTGCTGTCTGTCCACTCTGAAGCGCGCACCCGGGGCCGGCCGGGCAGCCACTTTTCGACTACCAGCGACTGCAGGTCACTCACACAGGCTGGTTGGAATGGCCTAGCATTATCCCGATCCAGAGGTGTAACTTGAAGCTGCGAGGCCCCAGTACATAGTCTGGAACTGGGTCCCCAAACTATAAAGCTTCATTGATAGCATTGGTTTACAATGTGGGGAAGAGAGACTTTATGGGCCCCCTAGGGCTCCGGGTCCCAGGTGCGAGCGCACCCCCTGCACATACACCCATAACACGAAACGGGTTTCACCTGTAGCCCGGGCCGCCCAACTCCACTTCCAAGGCTTGAGGCAACACGCTCACCCGGCACTCTGGGCGCACCCACAATGCACCCAGGCAGCTGGGAGAGTTTTAAAACTTTGCATAGCCCCGCCCCACGCCTTCTCAACCGCGCCCAGCCTCACACCCTCAGTCCTTCCTCTTGCACCGTGCTCACGCATCCTAGGCTTGCAGAGCCTGCTGCTGCTGCAGGACTCGTCAGTTCCCTACACAGGATGGTTAAGCCGGCGATGACACTAGAAGCAAGCACTAGTTTGTCTCTGAAGGTGCGGCGGCCGGTCGGTTGGAGGGAGCTCTTCGGCCGGCCGCATTTCGAGTGGGGACGGATGGAAACTTTTTACCTAAAATGAGGGAAATTGGCTTCGGCCCCATAGGGCTTTATTGCCTTCCCCTGGGCCGGCATTAGTAGACCCTAGTAAGGAGAATAATAGAGCGGCATGGTCATCCGAAGAACTTAAAAACATACAGCAGGCCTTTTTTTTCCGCCATACATACCTACAGATTTTATATTTTTTTTACATTATATATATATATATATATATATATATATATATATATATATATATATATATATACATATATACACACACATACACATGCACACACACATAAACAATCTTGAATCTATCTTTAATCTATATCTACAAAATCTATAATTCAGAAATAATCCATATCTATATTCTACATAATTAATAAAGATAGATAGGATAGATAGGATAGATAGATAGATAGATAGATAGACAGACTCACAGACTCACATACATACATACTGCATATACAGTGTTACCCCCCGCTGGTAACACCCCGGCCACTCGGACTCCTTATTTTTGCAGCCCCGTAGGCCGAAACTCCATCTCCCGATCTGCTCAATCTCGCTCCTTCACCACTACCTGCGGAAAAAGCCGGTGAACGTAAGCAAGGGTATTGTGCAGTTTGGGCGGCCGCCCCTCGGCCGCCATGTCTGACTTTCTGCGACACCGCTTCTGAGCGACTGAACTGCGCCACCGCCTGCGTGACTCTGCTCCTCCTCCTCCTTGCTCCTGCTACCGGTGATGACGCGCTGCTAAACTCCTCCATCTCACTCGCCGATTGACTCCCTTCTGTTGCATCCTGCTGCCTGCTATGTTCCTGCCTCCTGCCAGGAGCGTAGCGCTCGCGCTGACTGGTGGCATGCGCTATGGGCCTGTGTCTGGCCGCCGGCTCATGACTACTGCCGGCGGCCTGCATGCGCCTATCGTGTCTATAATAGGGGGTTGCTTGGTGGCTTAGGGCTCCTGGCGCGCCGGAGAGGAAATCTGCCGCCTCATAATGGCTGCTGCTGGGCCCCCCCCCTCCCCCTCCCACGCCCCGAACATGTGGCGCTGCGACTTCAGCCCCCTCCTGCTCCCCCACTGTGCGCCGCTCGCCCCCTCCCTCCCCCTGCTTTCCCCCCCGCTGCTGCTTGAACGCGATGAGGGAGATGCACTTACCAGCATCTCCCCCCTAACGGCTGCCGCCGCTCCGCGGCCGGGACTACATCTCTCCGGCGTATCCCTACGCGCGCCTGCCGCGCCACGTGGGGAGCGCTCCATTATCGCCATCCTCGCTCTGCTGGCAGCCGCGGGGACACCTCCTCCCGCGCCGGACTTACCCGATCCTGACCTCGCCGACACACCGAAGGTTAGTCCGTCTCTCCCTTCTACCTCACCGTCGCTGACCCGGATCCGTCCTACTGGCTCTGCTTCCGCCATGTCGCGCTGCGACCGCGCGGCACCGCTCCTCCCCGCTCCTTCTGTTCTGGGGCTCCTCACTGGCACTGCTCTCTTCACCACCGGGCTGGGGCTCAAACGGGCAGGTGGATTCCTCCTTCGGACGGGTCTTCCCCTGGGCTCCTCGCTGCTGGGCAAAACGGGTTGGCTTCGGGTATGTCTTCCCCTGGGCTCCTCACTGCTGCGCAACACGGGTTGATTGCTGCTTTCCCCGGCCTCCGCTGCGGGCGGTCTCGATAATTCTTCGGCCATCTTCACGAGCCAGCTAGTGCCCTGGCTGGCCACCACTTCTTTGATCCGCTCCATCAGGTCTTCCATGCTGCAGCTCGTCTGGGTCCACGTCTTCACTCTTCTTTCTCCTGGTCCCGACTGAAATCCTTCACTTCCTTCTTCTTTACTCCCGGTTAACCCCTCCCTTTCCTGTGGTCGCTTCCTCTCTCCTCCCCCTCCCCCTCCCCCCCCAGTCCTCAGCATCTTCCCTATACGTTTGCTGCTATCTAAGTGCTGCAGTCCAATGAGGTATTCCATGCTGCATAGCAAGCCTCGGGCCAGTGTGATTGGGGGTCCGCTGCTGTCTGTCCACTCTGAAGCGCGCATCCGGGGCCAGCCGGGCGGCCACTTTTCGACTACCAGCGACTGCAGGTCACTCACACAGGCTGGTTGGAATGGCCTAGCATTATCCTGATCCGGAGGTGTAACTTGAAGCTGCGGGCCCCCAAACTATAAAGCTTCATTGATAGCATTGGTTTACAATGTGGGGAAGAGAGACTTTATGGGCCCCCTAGAGCTCCGGGCCCCAGGTGCAAGCGCACCCCCTGCACATACACCCATAACCCGAAACGGGTTTCACCTGTAGCCCGGGCCGCCCAACTCCACTTCCAAGGCTTGAGGCAACACGCTCAGCCGGCACTCTGGGCGCACCCACAATGCACCCAGGCAGCTGGGAGAGTTTTAAAACTTTGCATAGCCCCGCCCCACGCCTTCTCAACCGCGCCCAGCCTCACACCCTCAGTCCTTCCTCTTGCACCGTGCTCACGCATCCTAGGCTTGCAGAGCCTGCTGCTGCTGCAGGACTCGTCAGCTCCCTACACAGGATGGTTAAGCCGGCGATGACACTAGAAGCAAGCACTAGTTTGTCTCTGAAGGTGCGGCGGCCGGTCGGTTGGAGGGATCTCTTCGGCCGGCCGCATTTCGAGTGGGGACGGATGGAAACTTTTTACCTAAAATGAGGGAAATTGGCTTCGGCTCCATAGGGCTTTATTGCCTTCCCCTGGGCCGGCATTAGTAGACCCTAGTAAGGAGAATAATAGAGCGGCATGGTCATCCGAAGAACTTAAAAACATACAGCAGGCCTTTTTTTTCCGCCATACATACCTACAGATTTTATATATTTTTTTACATTATATATATATATATATATATGTATACATATATACACACACATACACATGCACACACACATAAACAATCTTAAATCTATCTTTAATCTATATCTACAAAATCTATAATTCAGAAATAATCCATATCTATATTCTACATAATTAATAAAGATAGATAGGATAGATAGATAGATAGATAGATAGATAGATAGATAGATAGATAGATAGACAGACAGACTCACAGACTCACATACATACATACTGTATGCAAATGAGCCAGGTGTTTGGAAGGCTGATGATGTCACTCCTTTGTGATGTCATGAGCCAGGTGTATGGCAGGCTGATGTCACTCCATTGTGATGTCATCAATTTAGAAGCATTAATACCGGGCTTGGCAGCCATTTTAGTCAGTCTCTGCTGCAGCCTGGAGACGGGAGATGGTCTTTATTTCCACCAAGAAGCTGCAGAATTACCGGTAACGGCATCATTTTTATTTTATTCAATATAGGTTTTATTGGTTTCATGGAGGGGGGGAAACTTTTGCCTTATCTCAAAGCAATGTAAAAATAACTTTGACAATGAAACTTAATAAATAAATTTCGAGTTGAACTATATAATGTTTGTCTGTGATATTTTATAAGGTCTACAAACAGGGGAAGGAGGGGAGGGTGAGAGGGGGAGCGGTAAGGGAGGGTAGGTATCTATGACATGGGAGAAAGAGAAAATAAAACAAAAAGGGGGAGGGGGCGGGCTCCGGGATTGTTGTTTCTCTTTACGATTGTGATTTAAACGTGTTACTCACATGTCCCTGTCTGTAACCACCTAGTAAATAGGGGTGAGCTCCGGGCATCTATCCATATCGCCCAGGCGTGATACAATTTATCATAGCCTGACAGCTCATCTAGAAGCCTCATTCTCTCCATACGCTCTATTTCGTGGATCATTGTTATTTTTAGTGGAGTGCATTTTTTATGCAGCACACAAGGGGGAGACAGCGGCCTACCAAAATCTAGTTGGCTGCTGCTGTTGTGGCTTTCTTTTTTTTTTTTTTAAAAAAGGTAGGTTCCGTTCTTCCATGGTGAGGAATAGGCAGGGAGGTTCCATTTTTGCCAGCTGGGGAATGCTTATAGGCAAGGCCTTATCCCTGGTGGTGCATGTAACGTCAGACCACGTTTCAGACATGCAGCAGCAGCGGCGGTGGCAGCAGCAGCAGCATTCAGTCCGTCAGAGGCTGACAAACGAGCTCCATGCAAGTTTACAGTAAACAGACACATTTCTTCCTTTACTGTATTGACTGCGGTCTGTAATCGAGCGGTTGAACTGTTTCTGTGTCCATGCATTGAATAAAGCAATACATCCTTGTAAAGTAGGCGTCCGTTCGTTGGAGTTCTTAGCTCCCCGAGTGTTGCTCCATCTCTAAGCATTGGCCTGGATCTTCATGGACGAATACTGCCCATCCCATGTGGAGCGGGTATCTCAGCCCGCGTGGAGTGCTGCAGTCCAATGAGGTATTCCATGCTGCATAGCAAGCCTCGGGCCTGTGTGATTGGGGGTCCGCTGCTGTCTGTCCACTCTGAAGCGCGCATCCGGGGCCGGCCGGGCGGCCACTTTTCGACTACCAGCGACTGCAGGTCACTCACACAGGCTGGTTGGAATGGCCTAGCATTATCCTGATCCGGAGGTGTAACTTGAAGCTGCGGGGCCCCAGTACAAAGTCTGGAACTGGGCCCCCAAACTATAAAGCTTCATTGATAGCATTGGTTTACAATGTGAGGAAGGGAGACTTTATGGGCCCCCTAGGGCTCCGGGCCCCAGGGGCGAGCGCACCCCCTGCACATACACCCATAACCCGAAACGGGTTTCACCTGTAGCCCGGCCCGCCCAACTCCACTTCCAAGGCTTGAGGCAACACGCTCAGCCGGCACTCTGGGCGCACCCACAATGCACCCAGGCAGCTGGGAGAGTTTTAAAACTTTGCATAGCCCCGCCCCACGCCTTCTCAACCGAGTCCAGCCTCACACCCTCAGTCCTTCCTCTTGCACCGTGCTCACGCATCCTAGGCTTGCAGAGCCTGCTGCTGCTGCAGGACTCGTCAGCTCCCTACACAGGATGGTTAAGCCGGCGATGACACTAGAAGCAAGCACTAGTTTGTCTCTGAAGGTGCGGCGGCCGGTCGGTTGGAGGGATCTCTTCGGCCGGCCGCATTTCGAGTGGGGACGGATGGAAACTTTTTACCTAAAATGAGGGAAATTGGCTTCGGCTCCATAGGGCTTTATTGCCTTCCCCTGGGCCGGCATTAGTAGACCCTAGTAAGGAGAATAATAGAGCGGCATGGTCATCCGAAGAACTTAAAAACATACAGCAGGCCTTTTTTTTCCGCCATACATACCTACAGATTTTATATATTTTTTTACATTATATATATATATATATATATGTATACATATATACACACACATACACATGCACACACACATAAACAATCTTAAATCTATCTTTAATCTATATCTACAAAATCTATAATTCAGAAATAATCCATATCTATATTCTACATAATTAATAAAGATAGATAGGATAGATAGATAGATAGATAGATAGATAGATAGATAGATAGATAGATAGATAGATAGATAGATAGACAGACAGACTCACAGACTCACATACATACATACTGTATGCAAATGAGCCAGGTGTTTGGAAGGCTGATGATGTCACTCCTTTGTGATGTCATGAGCCAGGTGTATGGCAGGCTGATGTCACTCCATTGTGATGTCATCAATTTAGAAGCATTAATACCGGGCTTGGCAGCCATTTTAGTCAGTCTCTGCTGCAGCCTGGAGACGGGAGATGGTCTTTATTTCCACCAAGAAGCTGCAGAATTACCGGTAACGGCATCATTTTTATTTTATTCAATATAGGTTTTATTGGTTTCATGGAGGGGGGGAAACTTTTGCCTTATCTCAAAGCAATGTAAAAATAACTTTGACAATGAAACTTAATAAATAAATTTCGAGTTGAACTATATAATGTTTGTCTGTGATATTTTATAAGGTCTACAAACAGGGGAAGGAGGGGAGGGTGAGAGGGGGAGCGGTAAGGGAGGGTAGGTATCTATGACATGGGAGAAAGAGAAAATAAAACAAAAAGGGGGAGGGGGCGGGCTCCGGGATTGTTGTTTCTCTTTACGATTGTGATTTAAACGTGTTACTCACATGTCCCTGTCTGTAACCACCTAGTAAATAGGGGTGAGCTCCGGGCATCTATCCATATCGCCCAGGCGTGATACAATTTATCATAGCCTGACAGCTCATCTAGAAGCCTCATTCTCTCCATACGCTCTATTTCGTGGATCATTGTTATTTTTAGTGGAGTGCATTTTTTATGCAGCACACAAGGGGGAGACAGCGGCCTACCAAAATCTAGTTGGCTGCTGCTGTTGTGGCTTTCTTTTTTTTTTTTTAAAAAAGGTAGGTTCCGTTCTTCCATGGTGAGGAATAGGCAGGGAGGTTCCATTTTTGCCAGCTGGGGAATGCTTATAGGCAAGGCCTTATCCCTGGTGGTGCATGTAACGTCAGACCACGTTTCAGGCATGCAGCAGCAGCGGCGGTGGCAGCAGCAGCAGCATTCAGTCCGTCAGAGGCTGACAAACGAGCTCCATGCAAGTTTACAGTAAACAGACACATTTCTTCCTTTACTGTATTGACTGCGGTCTGTAATCGAGCGGTTGAACTGTTTCTGTGTCCATGCATTGAATAAAGCAATACATCCTTGTAAAGTAGGCGTCCGTTCGTTGGAGTTCTTAGCTCCCCGAGTGTTGCTCCATCTCTAAGCATTGGCCTGGATCTTCATGGACGAATACTGCCCATCCCATGTGGAGCGGGTATCTCAGCCCGCGTGGAGTGCTGCAGTCCAATGAGGTATTCCATGCTGCATAGCAAGCCTCGGGCCTGTGTGATTGGGGGTCCGCTGCTGTCTGTCCACTCTGAAGCGCGCATCCGGGGCCGGCCGGGCGGCCACTTTTCGACTACCAGCGACTGCAGGTCACTCACACAGGCTGGTTGGAATGGCCTAGCATTATCCTGATCCGGAGGTGTAACTTGAAGCTGCGGGGCCCCAGTACAAAGTCTGGAACTGGGCCCCCAAACTATAAAGCTTCATTGATAGCATTGGTTTACAATGTGAGGAAGGGAGACTTTATGGGCCCCCTAGGGCTCCGGGCCCCAGGGGCGAGCGCACCCCCTGCACATACACCCATAACCCGAAACGGGTTTCACCTGTAGCCCGGCCCGCCCAACTCCACTTCCAAGGCTTGAGGCAACACGCTCAGCCGGCACTCTGGGCGCACCCACAATGCACCCAGGCAGCTGGGAGAGTTTTAAAACTTTGCATAGCCCCGCCCCACGCCTTCTCAACCGAGTCCAGCCTCACACCCTCAGTCCTTCCTCTTGCACCGTGCTCACGCATCCTAGGCTTGCAGAGCCTGCTGCTGCTGCAGGACTCGTCAGCTCCCTACACAGGATGGTTAAGCCGGCGATGACACTAGAAGCCAGCACTAGTTTGTCTCTGAAGGTGCGGCGGCCGGTCGGTTGGAGGGATCTCTTCGGCCGGCCGCATTTCGAGTGGGGACGGATGGAAACTTTTTACCTAAAATGAGGGAAATTGGCTTCAGCCCCATAGGGCTTTATTGCCTTCCCCTGGGCCGGCATTAGTAGACCCTAGTAAGGAGAATAATAGAGCGGCATGGTCATCCGTAGAACTTAAAAACATACAGCAGGCCTTTTTTTCCGCCATACATACCTACAGATTTTATATTTTTTTTACATTATATATATATATATACACATATATATATATATATATATATATATATACATATATACACACACATACACATGCACACACACACATAAACAATCTTAAATCTATCTTTAATCTATATCTACAAAATCTATAATTCAGAAATAATCCGTATCTATATTCTACATAATTAATAAAGATAGATAGGATAGATAGATAGATAGATAGATAGATAGATAGACAGACTCACATACATACATACTGTATGCAAATGAGCCAGGTGTTTGGAAGGCTGATGATGTCACTCCTTTGTGATGTCATGAGCCAGGTGTATGGCAGGCTGATGTCACTCCATTGTGATGTCATCAATTTAGAAGCATTAATACCGGGCTTGGCAGCCATTTTAGTCAGTCTCTGCTGCAGCCTGGAGATGGGAGATGGTCTTTATTTCCACCAAGAAGCTGCAGAACTACCGGTAACGGCATCATTTTTATTTTATTCAATATAGGTTTTATTGGTTTCATGGAGGGGGGGAAACTTTTGCCTTATCTCAAAGCAATGTAAAAATAACTTTGACAATTAAACTTAATAAATAAATTTCGAGTTGAACTATATAATGTTTGTCTGTGATATTTTATAAGGTCTACAAACAGGGGAAGGAGGGGAGGGTAAGAGGGGGAGCGGTAAGGGAGGGTAGGTATCTATGACATGGGAGAAAGAGAAAATAAAACAAAAAGGGGAGGGGGCGGGCTCCGGGATTGTTGTTTCTCTTTACGATTGTGATTTAAACGTGTTACTCACATGTCCCTGTCTGTAACCACCTAGTAAATAGGGGTGAGCTCCGGGCATCTATCCATATCGCCCAGGCGTGATACAATTTATCATAGCCTGACGGCTCATCTAGAAGCCTCATTCTCTCCATACGCTCTATTTCGTGGATCATTGTTATTTTTAGTGGAGTGCATTTTTTATGCAGCACACAAGGGGGAGACAGCGGCCTACCAAAATCTAGTTGGCTGCAGCTGTTGTGGCTTTCTTTTTTTTTAAAAAAAAAAGGTAGGTTCCGTTCTTCCATGGTGAGGAATAGGCAGGGAGGTTCCATTTTTGCCAGCTGGGGAATGCTTATAGGCAAGGCCTTATCCCTGGTGGTGCATGTAACGTCAGACCACGTTTCAGACATGCAGCAGCAGCGGCGGTGGCGGCAGCAGCAGCATTCAGTCCGTCAGTGGCTGACAAACGAGCTCCATGCAAGTTTACCGTAAACAGACACATTTCTTCCTTTACTGTATTGCCTGCGGTCTGTAATCGAGCGGTTGAACTGTGTCTGTGTCCATGCATTGAATAAAGCAATACATCCTTGTAAAGTAGGCGTCCGTTCGTTGGAGTTCTTTGCTCCCCGAGTGTTGCTCCATCTCTAAGCATTGGCCTGGATCTTCATGGACGAATACTGCCCATCCCACGTGGAGTGCTGCAGTCCAATGAGGTATTCCATGCTGCATAGCAAGCCTCGGGCCTGTGTGATTGGGGGTCCGCTGCTGTCTGTCCACTCTGAAGCGCGCATCCGGGGCCGGCCGGGCGGCCACTTTTCGACTACCAGCGACTGCAGGTCACTCACACAGGCTGGTTGGAATGGCCTAGCATTATCCTGATCCGGAGGTGTAACTTGAAGCTGCGGGGCCCCCAAACTATAAAGCTTCATTGATAGCATTGCTTTACAATGTGGGGAAGAGAGACTTTATGGGCCCCCTAGGGCTCCGAGCACCAGGTGCGAGTGCACCCCCTGCACATACACCCATAACCCGAAACGGGTTTCACCTGTAGCCCGACCCGCCCAACTCCACTTCCAAGGCTTGAGGCAACACGCTCAGCCGACACTCTGGGCGCACCCACAATGCACCCAGGCAGCTGGGAGAGTTTTAAAACTTTGCATAGCCCCGCCCCACGCCTTCTCAACCGCGCCCAGCCTCACACCCTCAGTCCTTCCTCTTGCACCGTGCTCACGCATCCTAGGCTTGCAGAGCCTGCTGCTGCTGCTGCAGGACTCGTCAGCTCCCTACACAGGATGGTTAAGCCGGCGATGACACTAGAAGCAAGCACTAGTTTGTCTCTGAAGGTGCGGCGGCCGGTCGGTTGGAGGGATCTCTTCGGCCGGCCGCATTTCGAGTGGGGACGGATGGAACTTTTTACCTAAAATGAGGGAAATTGGCTTCGGCCCCATAGGGCTTTATTGCCTTCCCCTGGGCCGGCATTAGTAGACCCTAGTAAGGAGAATAATAGAGCGGCATGGTCATCCGAAGAACTTAAAAACATACAGCAGGCCTTTTTTTTCCGCCATACATACCTACAGATTTTATATTTTTTTTACATTATATATTTATATATATATATATATATATACATATATATATATATATATACATATATACACACACATACACATGCACACACACATAAACAATCTTAAATCTATCTTTAATCTATATCTACAAAATCTATAATTCAGAAATAATCCATATCTATATTTTACATAATTAATAAAGATAGATAGGATAGATAGATAGATAGATAGATAGATAGATAGATAGATAGATAGATAGATAGATAGATAGACTCACATACATACATACTGTATGCAAATGAGCCAGGTGTTTGGAAGGCTGATGATGTCACTCCTTTGTGATGTCATGAGCCGGGTGTATGGCAGGCTGATGTCACTCCATTGTGATGTCATCAATTTAGAAGCATTAACCCCTTGAGTGGCAGGTTTCCTACCACCCTGTCGTGCCCACCAGGGCAGGTTTTTTAAAATGGTCTAATCATTGAATTTCAACGAATTTTGCAGTTGCGTCTCAAGAGCCATAACTTTTTCATTTTTCCATTGACATGGCCATATGAGGGCTTGTTTTTTGCGGGACAAGTTGTGATTTTTTAAACAGGGGGGAGGAAAAAAAGAAATGGGGAAAAAAGAAAAAAAGGGGCCATGTCATTAAGGGGTTAAATAATGTATTAACTTCCTTCTCTGGGTCATTATGACGCACACGTATACCACATGTGTGATTGTATTTTTGATTTTTTACAAAGTAAAGGGAGACAAGTGTTTTTTTAATTTTTTTAAATAATTTTTTTACTTTTTATTTTTTTTTTATTTTTATTTTTTTGTCCCTTTAGGGGACTTCCACAGGGACCCATCAGGACCCCTGATCACATTCCGGGGGTCTGATGGTGACAGCCCTTTACATGCTGCAGTGACAACCCTTTACATGCTGCAGTCACATAGACTGCAGCATGCAAAGGGTTAACACAGCAGAGATTGGCGGTTTTCTCTGATCTCTGCTGTAAGAGCAGGTACCTAGCTGTCCTCTCACAGCCAAGCACCAAGCTCTCCCTGTCACAGAGACCATCGGCTTGCTTCTGACAAGCCGATGGTCTCTATGGCAACCTGTAAACAAAGCAGGACATTGCCGACATGTCGGCAATATCTTCTGCTTGTTTTTCAAAGCCCTTGCTTTGTTCTCTGTGGGACTGTGCAGGCAGAGCACACTGTCACAGCTTGTGGCATTGTGCTCTGCAGCTCCCATAGTGATACATAGCCCGGAAATCTTCCGGGCTATGTTGCTATGAGCAGTGGAGCTCGTCCCGGAAAATTTCCGGGTGTGCCACTCAAGGGGTTAATACCGGGCTTGACAGCCATTTTAGTCAGTCTCTGCTGCAGCCTGGAGACGGGAGATGGTCTTTATTTCCACCAAGAAGCTGCAGAACTACCGGTAACGGCATCATTTTTATTTTATTCAATATAGGTTTTATTGGTTTCATGGAGGGGGGGAAACTTTTGCCTTATCTCAAAGCAATGTAAAAATAACTTTGACAATGAAACTTAATAAATAAATTTCGAGTTGAACTATATAATGTTTGTCTGTGATATTTTATAAGGTCTACAAACAGGGGAAGGAGGGGAGGGTAAGAGGGGGAGCGGTAAGGGAGGGTAGGTATCTATGACATGGGAGAAAGAGAAAATAAAACAAAAAGGGGGGGGGGGCGGGCTCCGGGATTGTTGTTTCTCTTTACGATTGTGATTTAAACGTGTTACTCACATGTCCCTGTCTGTAACCACCTAGTAAATAGGGGTGAGCTCCGGGCATCTATCCATATCGCCCAGGCGTGATACAATTTATCATAGCCTGACGGCTCATCTAGAAGCCTCATTCTCTCCATACGCTCTATTTCGTGGATCATTGTTATTTTTAGTGGAGTGCATTTTTTATGCAGCACACAAGGGGGAGACAGCGGCCTACCAAAATCTAGTTGGCTGCTGCTGTTGTGGCTCTCTTTTTTTTATTTAAAAAAAAAGGTAGGTTCCGTTCTTCCATGGTGAGGAATAGGCAGGGAGGTTCCATTCTTGCCAGCTGGGGAATGCTTATAGGCAAGGCCTTATCCCTGGTGGTGCATGTAACGTCAGACCACGTTTCAGACATGCAGCAGCAGCGGCGGTGGCGGCAGCAGCAGCATTCAGTCCGTCAGTGGCTGACAAACGAGCTCCATGCAAGTTTACAGTAAACAGACACATTTTTTCCTTTACTGTATTGCCTGCGGTCTGTAATCGAGCGGTTGAACTGTTTCTGTGTCCATGCATTGAATAAAGCAATACATCCTTGTAAAGTAGGCGTCCGTTCGTTGGAGTTCTTTGCTCCCCGAGTGTTGCTCCATCTCTAAGCATTGGCCTGGATCTTCATGGACGAATACTGCCCATCCCATGTGGAGTGTGTATCTCAGCCCGCGTGGAGTGCTGCAGTCCAATGAGGTATTCCATGCTGCATAGCAAGCCTCGGGCCTGTGTGATTGGGGGTCCGCTGCTGTCTGTCCACTCTGAAGCGCGCACCCGGGGCCGGCCGGGCAGCCACTTTTCGACTACCAGCGACTGCAGGTCACTCACACAGGCTGGTTGGAATGGCCTAGCATTATCCTGATCCAGAGGTGTAACTTGAAGCTGCGAGGCCCCAGTACAAAGTCTGGAACTGGGCCCCCAAACTATAAAGCTTCATTGATAGCATTGGTTTACAATGTGGGGAAGAGAGACTTTATGGGCCCCCTAGGGCTCCGGGTCCCAGGTGCAAGCGCACCCCCTGCACATACACCCATAACACGAAACGGGTTTCACCTGTAGCCCGGCCCGCCCAACTCCACTTCCAAGGCTTGAGGCAACACGCTCACCCGGCACTCTGGGCGCACCCACAATGCACCCAGGCAGCTGGGAGAGGTTTAAAACTTTGCATAGCCCCGCCCCACGCCTTCTCAACCGCGCCCAGCCTCACACCCTCAGTCCTTCCTCTTGCACCGTGCTCACGCATCCTAGGCTTGCAGAGCCTGCTGCTGCTGCTGCTGCAGGACTCGTCAGTTCCCTACACAGGATGGTTAAGCCGGCGATGACACTAGAAGCAAGCACTAGTTTGTCTCTGAAGGTGCGGCGGCCGGTCGGTTGGAGGGATCTCTTCGGCCGGCCGCATTTCGAGTGGGGACGGATGGAAACTTTTTACCTAAAATGAGGGAAATTGGCTTCGGCCCCATAGGGCTTTATTGCCTTCCCCTGGGCCGGCATTAGTAGACCCTAGTAAGGAGAATAATAGAGCGGCATGGTCATCCGAAGAACTTAAAAACATACAGCAGGCCTTTTTTTTCCGCCATACATACCTACAGATTTTATATTTTTTTTATATTATATATATATATATATATATATATATATATATATATATACATATATACACACACATACACATGCACACACACATAAACAATCTTAAATCTATCTTTAATCTATATCTACAAAATCTATAATTCAGAAATAATCCATATCTATATTCTACATAATTAATAAAGATAGATAGGATAGATAGATAGATAGATAGATAGATAGATAGATAGATAGATAGATAGATAGACTCACATACATACATACTGTATGCAAATGAGCCAGGTGTTTGGAAGGCTGATGATGCAACTCCTTTGTGATGTCATCAATTTAGAAGCATTAACCCCTTGAGTGGCAGGTTTCCTACCACCCTGTCGTGCCCACCAGGGCAGGTTTTTTAAAATGGTCTAATCATTGAATTTCAACTAGTTTTGCAGTTGCGTCTCAAGAGCCATAACTTTTTCATTTTTCCATTGACATGGCCATATGAGGGCTTGTTTTTTGCGGGACAAGTTGTGATTTTTTAAACAGGGGGGAGGAAAAAAAGAAATGGGGAAAAAAGAAAAAAAGGGGCCATGTCATTAAGGGGTTAAATAATGTATTAACTTCCTTCTCTGGGTCATTACGACGCACACGTATACCACATGTGTGATTGTATTTTTGATTTTTTACAAAGTAAAGGGAGACAAGTGTTTTTTTAATTTTTTTAAATAATTTTTTTACTTTTTATTTTTTTTTATTTTTATTTTTTTGTCCCTTTAGGGGACTTCCACAGGGACCCATCAGGACCCCTGATCACATTCCGGGGGTCTGATGGTGACAGCCCTTTACATGCTGCAGTGACAACCCTTTACATGCTGCAGTCACATAGACTGCAGCATGTAAAGGGTTAACACAGCAGAGATTGGAGGTTTTCTCTGATCTCTGCTGTAAGAGCAGGTACCTAGCTGTCCTCTCACAGCCAAGCACCAAGCTCTCCCTGTCACAGAGACCATCGGCTTGCTTCTGACAAGCCGATGGTCTCTATGGCAACCTGTAAACAAAGCAGGACATTGCCGACATGTCGGCAATATCTTCTGCTGGTTTTTCAAAGCCCTTGCTTTGTTCTCTGTGGGACTGTGCAGGCAGAGCACACTGTCACAGCTTGTGGCATTGTGCTCTGCAGCTCCCATAGTGATACATAGCCCGGAAATCTTCCGGGCTATGTTGCTATGAGCAATGGAGCTCGTTCCGGAAAATTTCCGGGTGTGCCACTCAAGGGGTTAATACCGGGCTTGACAGCCATTTTAGTCAGTCTCTGCTGCAGCCTGGAGACGGGAGATGGTCTTTATTTCCACCAAGAAGCTGCAGAACTACCGGTAACGGCATCATTTTTATTTTATTCAATATAGGTTTTATTGGTTTCATGGAGGGGGGGAAACTTTTGCCTTATCTCAAAGCAATGTAAAAATAACTTTGACAATGAAACTTAATAAATAAATTTCGAGTTGAACTATATAATGTTTGTCTGTGATATTTTATAAGGTCTACAAACAGGGGAAGGAGGGGAGGGTAAGAGGGGGAGCGGTAAGGGAGGGTAGGTATCTATGACATGGGAGAAAGAGAAAATAAAACAAAAAGGGGGGGGGGGGCTCCGGGATTGTTGTTTCTCTTTACGATTGTGATTTAAACGTGTTACTCACATGTCCCTGTCTGTAACCACCTAGTAAATAGGGGTGAGCTCCGGGCATCTATCCATATCGCCCAGGCGTGATACAATTTATCATAGCCTGACGGCTCATCTAGAAGCCTCATTCTCTCCATACGCTCTATTTCGTGGATCATTGTTATTTTTAGTGGAGTGCATTTTTTATGCAGCACACAAGGGGGAGACAGCGGCCTACCAAAATCTAGTTGGCTGCTGCTGTTGTGGCTCTCTTTTTTTTATTTAAAAAAAAAGGTAGGTTCCGTTCTTCCATGGTGAGGAATAGGCAGGGAGGTTCCATTTTTGCCAGCTGGGGAATGCTTATAGGCAAGGCCTTATCCCTGGTGGTGCATGTAACGTCAGACCAGGTTTCAGACATGCAGCAGCAGCGGCGGTGGCGGCAGCAGCAGCATTCAGTCCGTCAGTGGCTGACAAACGAGCTCCATGCAAGTTTACAGTAAACAGACACATTTCTTCCTTTACTGTATTGCCTGCGGTCTGTAATCGAGCGGTTGAACTGTTTCTGTGTCCATGCATTGAATAAAGCAATACATCCTTGTAAAGTAGGCGTCCGTTCGTTGCAGTTCTTTGCTCCCCGAGTGTTGCTCCATCTCTAAGCATTGGCCTGGATCTTCATGGACGAATACTGCCCATCCCATGTGGAGCGTGTATCTCAGCCCACGTGGAGTGCTGCAGTCCAATGAGGTATTCCATGCTGCATAGCAAGCCTCGGGCCTGTGTGATTGGGGGTCCGCTGCTGTCTGTCCACTCTGAAGCGCGCACCCGGGGCCGGCCGGGCGGCCACTTTTCGACTACCAGCGACTGCAGGTCACTCACACAGGCTGGTTGGAATGGCCTAGCATTATCCTGATCCAGAGGTGTAACTTGAAGCTGCGAGGCCCCAGTACATAGTCTGGAACTGGGCCCCCAAACTATAAAGCTTCATTGATAGCATTGGTTTACAATGTGGGGAAGAGAGACTTTATGGGCCCCCTAGGGCTCCGGGTCCCAGGTGCGAGCGCACCCCCTGCACATACACCCATAACCCGAAACGGGTTTCACCTGTAGCCCGGCCCGCCCAACTCCACTTCCAAGGCTTGAGGCAACACGCTCAGCCGGCACTCTGGGCGCACCCACAATGCACCCAGGCAGCTGGGAGAGTTTTAAAACTTTGCATAGCCCCGCCCCACGCCTTCTCAACCGCGCCCAGCCTCACACCCTCAGTCCTTCCTCTTGCACCGTGCTCACGCATCCTAGGCTTGCAGAGCCCGCTGCTGCTGCTGCAGGACTCGTCAGTTCCCTACACAGGATGGTTAAGCCGGCGATGACACTAGAAGCAAGCACTAGTTTGTCTCTGAAGGTGCGGCGGCCGGTCGGTTGGAGGGATCTCTTCGGCCGGCCGCATTTCGAGTGGGGACGGATGGAAACTTTTTACCTAAAATGAGGGAAATTGGCTTCGGCCCCATAGGGCTTTATTGCCTTCCCCTGGGCCGGCATTAGTAGACCCTAGTAAGGAGAATAATAGAGCGGCATGGTCATCCGAAGAACTTAAAAACATACGGCAGGCCTTTTTTTTCCGCCATACATACCTACAGATTTTATATATTTTTTACATTATATATATATATATATATATATATATATATATACATATATACACACACATACACATGCACACACACATAAACAATCTTAAATCTATCTTTAATCTATATCTACAAAATCTATAATTCAGAAATAATCCATATCTATATTCTACATAATTAATAAAGATAGATAGGATAGATAGATAGATAGATAGATAGATAGATAGATAGATAGATAGATAGACTCACATACATACATACTGTATGCAAATGAGCCAGGTGTTTGGAAGGCTGATGATGCAACTCCTTTGTGATGTCATCAATTTAGAAGCATTAACCCCTTGAGTGGCAGGTTTCCTACCACCCTGTCGTGCCCACCAGGGCAGGTTTTTTAAAATGGTCTAATCATTGAATTTCAACTAGTTTTGCAGTTGCGTCTCAAGAGCCATAACTTTTTCATTTTTCCATTGACATGGCCATATGAGGGCTTGTTTTTTGCGGGACAAGTTGTGATTTTTTAAACAGGGGGGAGGAAAAAAAGAAATGGGGAAAAAAGAAAAAAAGGGGCCATGTCATTAAGGGGTTAAATAATGTATTAACTTCCTTCTCTGGGTCATTACGACGCACACGTATACCACATGTGTGATTGTATTTTTGATTTTTTACAAAGTAAAGGGAGACAAGTGTTTTTTTAATTTTTTTAAATAATTTTTTTACTTTTTATTTTTTTTTATTTTTATTTTTTTGTCCCTTTAGGGGACTTCCACAGGGACCCATCAGGACCCCTGATCACATTCCGGGGGTCTGATGGTGACAGCCCTTTACATGCTGCAGTGACAACCCTTTACATGCTGCAGTCACATAGACTGCAGCATGTAAAGGGTTAACACAGCAGAGATTGGAGGTTTTCTCTGATCTCTGCTGTAAGAGCAGGTACCTAGCTGTCCTCTCACAGCCAAGCACCAAGCTCTCCCTGTCACAGAGACCATCGGCTTGCTTCTGACAAGCCGATGGTCTCTATGGCAACCTGTAAACAAAGCAGGACATTGCCGACATGTCGGCAATATCTTCTGCTGGTTTTTCAAAGCCCTTGCTTTGTTCTCTGTGGGACTGTGCAGGCAGAGCACACTGTCACAGCTTGTGGCATTGTGCTCTGCAGCTCCCATAGTGATACATAGCCCGGAAATCTTCCGGGCTATGTTGCTATGAGCAATGGAGCTCGTTCCGGAAAATTTCCGGGTGTGCCACTCAAGGGGTTAATACCGGGCTTGACAGCCATTTTAGTCAGTCTCTGCTGCAGCCTGGAGACGGGAGATGGTCTTTATTTCCACCAAGAAGCTGCAGAACTACCGGTAACGGCATCATTTTTATTTTATTCAATATAGGTTTTATTGGTTTCATGGAGGGGGGGAAACTTTTGCCTTATCTCAACGCAATGTAAAAATAACTTTGACAATGAAACTTAATAAATAAATTTCGAGTTGAACTATATAATGTTTGTCTGTGATATTTTATAAGGTCTACAAACAGGGGAAGGAGGGGAGGGTAAGAGGGGGAGCGGTAAGGGAGGGTAGGTATCTATGACATGGGAGAAAGAGAAAATAAAACAAAAAGGGGGGGGGGGGGCGGGCTCCGGGATTGTTGTTTCTCTTTACGATTGTGATTTAAACGTGTTACTCACATGTCCCTGTCTGTAACCACCTAGTAAATAGGGGTGAGCTCCGGGCATCTATCCATATCGCCCAGGCGTGATACAATTTATCATAGCCTGACGGCTCATCTAGAAGCCTCATTCTCTCCATACGCTCTATTTCGTGGATCATTGTTATTTTTAGTGGAGTGCATTTTTTATGCAGCACACAAGGGGGAGACAGCGGCCTACCAAAATCTAGTTGGCTGCTGCTGTTGTGGCTCTCTTTTTTTTATTTAAAAAAAAAGGTAGGTTCCGTTCTTCCATGGTGAGGAATAGGCAGGGAGGTTCCATTTTTGCCAGCTGGGGAATGCTTATAGGCAAGGCCTTATCCCTGGTGGTGCATGTAACGTCAGACCAGGTTTCAGACATGCAGCAGCAGCGGTGGTGGCGGCAGCAGCAGCATTCAGTCCGTCAGTGGCTGACAAACGAGCTCCATGCAAGTTTACAGTAAACAGACACATTTCTTCCTTTACTGTATTGACTGCGGTCTGTAATCGAGCGGTTGAACTGTTTCTGTGTCCATGCATTGAATAAAGCAATACATCCTTGCAAAGTAGGCGTCCGTTCGTTGGAGTTCTTTGCTCCCCGAGTTTTGCTCCATCTCTAAGCATTGGCCTGCATCTTCATGGACGAATACTGCCCATCCCATGTGGAGCGTGTATCTCAGCCCGCGTGGAGTGCTGCAGTCCAATGAGGTATTCCATGCTGCATAGCAAGCCTCGGGCCTGTGTGATTGGGGGTCCGCTGCTGTCTGTCCACTCTGAAGCGCGCACCCGGGGCCGGCCGGGCAGCCACTTTTCGACTACCAGCGACTGCAGGTCACTCACACAGGCTGGTTGGAATGGCCTAGCATTATCCTGATCCAGAGGTGTAACTTGAAGCTGCGGGGCCCCAGTACAAAGTCTGGAACTGGGCCCCCAAACTATAAAGCTTCATTGATAGCATTGGTTTACAATGTGGGGAAGAGAGACTTTATGGGCCCCCTAGGGCTCCGAGCCCCAGGTGCGAGCGCCTGCACATACACCCATAACCCGAAACGGGTTTCACCTGTAGCCCGGCCCGCCCAACTCCACTTCCAAGGCTTGAGGCAACACGCTCAGCCGGCACTCTGGGCGCACCCACAATGCACCCAGGCAGCTGGGAGAGTTTTAAAACTTTGCATAGCCCCGCCCCACGCCTTCTCAACCGCGCCCAGCCTCACACCCTCAGTCCTTCCTCTTGCACCGTGCTCACGCATCCTAGGCTTGCAGAGCCTGCTGCTGCTGCTGCTGCAGGACTCGTCAGCTCCCTACACAGTGGTTAAGCCGGCGATGACACTAGAAGCAAGCACTAGTTTGTCTCTGAAGGTGCGGCGGCCGGTCGGTTGGAGGGATCTCTTCGGCCGGCCGCATTTCGAGTGGGGACGGATGGAAACTTTTTACCTAAAATGAGGGAAATTGGCTTCGGCCCCATAGGGCTTTATTGCCTTCCCCTGGGCCGGCATTAGTAGACCCTAGTAAGGAGAATAATAGAGCGGCATGGTCATCCGAAGAACTTAAAAACATACAGCAGGCCTTTTTTTTCCGCCATACATACCTACAGATTTTATATTTTTTTACATTTTATATATATATATATATATATATATATATATATATATATACACATATATATATATATATACATATATAAACACACATACACATGCACACACACATAAACAATCTTAAATCAGTCTTTAATCTATATCTACAAAATCTATAATTCAGAAATAATCCATATCTATATTCTACATAATTAATAAAGATAGATAGGATAGATAGATAGATAGATAGATAGATAGATAGATAGATAGATAGATAGATAGATAGATAGACAGACTCACATACATACATACTGTATGCAAATGAGCCAGGTGTTTGTAAAGGTGTTTTGCCTTATCTCAAAGCAATGTAAAAATAACTTTGACAATGAAACTTAACCCCTTAACGACCAGCCCATAGTGTTTTTACGTCCTCCCGAAGTGGGCTCTATTCTCTGAGGACGTAAAAACATGCTTCCTGCAGAGAATAGTGCCCCTCGGGCTGTGGACGTGACAGCTCCATGCTGTCGGTGTCCGCAGGTAGCTGACAGCATGGAGCTGTCATCCCGGGCTGTTCGGAGCCCCCCCCGGCATTGCGATCGGCGCTATGCAATGGATAGCGCCGATCGCAAAAAAAGTAAATAAAAGTACATAAAAGTTAAAGATTCAGCTGCTCTGATGGATCGGATCCATCGGAGCAGCTGAGATTACTCACCGAGGTCTGGCACGCTGCTCCCCGCTCTCCTGCCGCTTCGGGGCCCGAAGCCGGTCTTCTGCGCATGCGCGCCAGGCGGCATTACGTCAGCCGCATGCGCAGAAGGCCCGGCGGCGCGGGAGATTTAAAATCTCCTGGCTCCCGGCTCCTGCAGGTAGCCGGGAGGCAGGAGATGTCCGCGGGGACTGCGGTGAGCGGTCCCCGGTACCGCGATCGCCGTTATCCAATGGTTAGCGGCGATCGCGAAAAAGTTAAAAAAAAGTTTTAAAAAAGTCAGTTTCACCTCCCCTCATGGATCGGATCCATGAGGGGAGGTGAAAATACTCACCCCCAGTCCTCAGCGGTGTCCCGATGTCCCGGGATCCGAATCCCCGTCTGCGCATGCGCGCCCGATGATTGACATCGGGCGCGTGAACAGACGGGCTCGAGCCCCGGTACAGCGATCACCGTTATCCAATGGTTAGCGGCGATCGCGAAAAAGTTAAAAAAAAGTTTTAAAAAAGTCAGTTTCACCTCCCCTCATGGATCGGATCCATGAGGGGAGGTGAAAATACTCACCCCCAGTCCTCAGCGGTGTCCCGATGTCCCGGGACCCGAATCCCCGTCTGCGCATGCGCGCCCGATGATTGACATCGGGCGCGTGAACAGACGGGCTCGAGCCCCGGGAAATTTAAAATCCCTCTGCTTCTGGCTGCCATGTGTAGCTAGGAGCAGAGAGATTATACCGGGGACATGATCACTGTCATCCAATGGATGACAGTGATCATGTAAAGTGAGAAAAAAGTGTAAAAAAGTAAAAAAAAAAAAAGTAAAAAAAAGTTTTTAAAAGTTTAAAAAGCGTACGTTTCATCTCCCCTCATGGATCATATCCGTGAGGGAGGATGAAAGTACGTACCTAAGGCCCCCAGATTTATCCGCGGACCTTACCACAGCTTCTGCACACGCGCCCGTCGCCAAAATGGCGGGCGCATGCGCAAAAGCTGTGGATTGCCAGGATAATTTAAATTCTCCCTGCTCCTGGCTACAAAACGTAGCCAAGAGCATGGAGATTTAATGGGGGTCCGCGGTGAGCGGTTCCTGGTCACGTGTTCGCCATTATCCAATAATGGCGATCACGTAAAAGTAAAAAAAAAAATTTTAAGTTTCATCTCCCCTCACTGATGCGATCGGTGAGAGGAGATGAAACTTTTTACCGGAGGCCTGCGTATTTGAATCCCGACGCGATCTTCCTCCGTGGACCTTCCAGGATTCTGCACATGCGATTGCCGGCAAAAAGCCGGACACATGCGCAGGAGTCAGGGAGCCCAGGAAACTTAAAATCTCCTTGCTCCTAGCGACCAACGGTCACAGAGAGCCTGGAGCAGTGACCAGGGGCCTCGTTGAGCGGTCCCCGGTCACGTGATAAAAAGGTAGCGATCTACCTTAGGCCGGTCTCACATGACCGGATAGGAATTACGGATTCCGCATGCGTCTGATCCGCGGTAATACGCAGATCAATCGCATTGGATTACACAATTCCGCTCACATTAGCGGGTCAGAATTGCGTAATCCACTCGCAGAAAAGAGAACGCAGCAGGTTCTATTTTACTGCGGATATCGGCAACATAGAGCCCATTGTGCTCCATGGTCATGGATATACCCGCAGTCCATACGCAACTACATTGTATACGGGCTGCGGGTACCCGCGTCATCACTAAGCGATGGTGCGGGAAATACAAACAAAGGTGTACTGTGCATGACCGCCTGTGTGAGTAGGCAGTTATGCGCAGTACACTACGCAGCCGTACGCAGGGTCACAGCCGGGCTCACAGATGGGATCCGCTGTGGGCCTCCGCAAGCGGATTCCGCCTGCACCCGCGTGAGCCCGGCGTTATTCAGACCGCTACCTGTGATACGTATTTTACAAGAAGCCCCGGGAACGCTCGCTTTCCTGCAGTTCCAGGAGCACCTTGTTGAGCGCCTTCTGTGTGAGACCGCCGCACCTCATCAAGCTTACGGAGACTCACGGAACGCCACTTTTTACACCCCATACCCGCCACTGAGGTCAAGAAATACCCCCAAAAAGCATTAGAGGAGGGGGGGGGGGGATACCCGGTTTTATTGCCCCATGGGCCCATTCCAACCAGCCTCCGTAATTACCCCTGTCTTCGGAAATACTACACAGTTCACATTTTTACTTTTATCTAAGATTTGCGAACGCCAAAAAGGGCGTGGAGGGGGAGGGGGGGAATTTTTAGGGAGTCAATCTTTATTCTGTACAAATAAGCAATGGGGCCTGGAATTTATTCAGTTGTGCCCTAAAATCCAACAGGTGTTCCGTCCTTTATAGGCCTTGCCATGCGTCCTGTAAGTAGATTAGGGCCACAATGGGTATGTTTCTGAACTCGGGACAAACGGGGGTATCCATTTTGGGGTGAACGTCTTCATTCCTATGTGCACTGTACAAAAAAACTGTTTTTAAATTGAAAAAATTGCCAAAAAAATTGAAAATCGTAACTTTTTCCTTCTGCTTTGCTTAGATTCATTCAAATACTGTGGGGTCAAAATACTCAGTACACCCCTAGATGAATTCGTTAAGGGGTCTAGTTTTCAAAATGGGGTCATTTGAGGGGGTTCTTTATAGTTTTGGCCGCTCAATGGCTCTATAAGTGGGCAATGGGGCCTGAAATTTATTCAGTGGTACCCTGAAATCCAACGGGTATTCCTTTCATTGTAGGCCTAGCCATGTGTCCTGTAAGTCTATTAGGGCCACAATGGGTATGTTTCTGAACACGGGACAAACAGGGGTATCCATTTTGGGGTGAAAGCCTTCATTTATATGTGTGCTGTACAAAAAAAACTGTTTTTAAATTGACACAATAGCCCAAAAAATGAAAATCCTATTTTTTTCCTTTTGCTTTGCTTAAATTTATTCAAAAACTGTGGGGTCAAAATATGCAGTACATCCCTAGATAAATTCGTTAAGGGGTCTAGTTTTCAAAATGGGGTCATTTGTGGGGGTTCTATATGGTTTTGGGCGCTCAAGAACTCTACAAGTGGGCAATGGGGCCTAAAAGGACTTCAAGCAAAATCTATGTTCTGAAAGCCACCAATTACTCCTTTTATTTTGAGCCCCGTTGTGCACGCGGACATAAGATTAGGGCCACAATGGGTATATTTCTGAAAACAGCACAAACAGGGGTATCCATTTTGGGGTGTAAGTCTTCCTTCATATGTGTGCTGTACAAAAAAAGCTGTTTTTAAAATGACAGAATTGCCAAAAAAACAAAAATCCAAATGTTTTCCTTTTGCTTTGCTTGAATTTATTCAAAAACTGTGGGGTCAAAATGCGCAGTACACCCCTAGATAAATTCGTTAAGGAGTCTAGTTTTCAAAATGGGGTCATTTGTGGGGGTTCTCTATGGTTTTGGGCGCTCAAGAACTCTACAAGTGGGCAATGGGGCCTAAAAGGACTTCAAGCAAAATTTGTGTTCCGAAAGCCACCGGTCGCTCCTTTCATTTTGGGCTCCGTTGTGTATCCAGACATAAGATTAGGGCCACAATGGGTATGTCTCTGAACACGGGACAAACAGGGGTATCCATTTTTGGGTGCAAGTCTTCCTTCATATGTGTGCTGTACAAAAAAAGCTGTTTTTAAAATGACAGAATTGCCGAAAAAACGAAAATCACAATTTTTTCCTTTTGCTTGGTTTGAATTCATTCAAAAACTGTGGGGTCAAAATATGCAGTACACCCCTAGATAAATTCCTTAAGGGGTCTAGTTTTCAAAATGGGGTCATTTGTGGGGGTTTTCTATGGTTTTGGGCGCTCAAGAACTCTACATGTGTGCTATGGGGCCTAAAAGGACTTCAAGCAAAATTTCTGTTTTGAAAGACACTGACTACTCCTTTCATTTTGGGCCCCGTTGTGGACTCAGATATAACAATAGGGCCACAATGGGTATATTTCTGAACACGGGAGAAATAGGGGTATCCATTTTGGGGTGTAAATCCTGATTTTCATGTAAACTATAGGAAAAAAATATGTCTTTAAAATGACAGATTTGCAAAAATATGAAATTTTACTTTTTCTCCTCTAAATTGAATTAATTCCTGAAAAAAAACTGTGGGGTCAAAATACTCATGACACCCCTCAGTGAATACATTAAGGGGTGTAGTTTTTAAAATTAGGTCATTTGGGGGGGTATCTATTATTCTGACACTCATGAGCCTTTCCAATCTCGGCTTGGTATAGGAAAACAAAGTGTTCCTCAAAATGCTAAAAAGTAATGTTAAATTTGTACGTCTCCTAAATAGTTTAAAAAAAACGAAAGTTTTTCCAATGTGCGCCCAAAATAAAGTAAACGGGTGGAAATATAAATCTTAGCAAAAATTTCTATATTATGTTTGCACATATTTAAGATATTGCAGTTGGAAATGTGAAAAAATGACGATTTTTTCAAAATTTTCCCAATTTTGGCGCTTTTAATAAATAAACACAATTTCTAGCGGTCTATTTTTTCCGCCTAAATGAAGCACAACATGTGGCGAAAAAACAATGTCAGAATCGCTTGGATATACAAAACCTTTCTGGTGTTTTTCCATGTTAAAGTGACACATGTCAGATTTGCAAAATTTGGCCTGGTCATTAAGGCGCAAACAGGCTTGGTCACTAAGGGGTTAATAAATAAATTTCGAGTTGAACTATATAATGTTTGTCTGTGATATTTTATAAGGTCTACAAACAGGGGAAGGAAGGGAGGGTAAGAGGGGGAGCCGTAAGGGAGGGTAGGTATCTATGACATGGGAGAAAGAGAAAATAAAACAAAAGGGGGGGGGGGCGGGCTCCGGGATTGTTGTTTCTCTTTACGATTGTGATTTAAACGTGTTACTCACATGTCCCTGTCTGTAACCACCTAGTAAATAGGGGTGAGCTCCGGGCATCTATCCATATCGCCCAGGCGTGATACAATTTATCATAGCCTGACGGCTCATCTAGAAGCCTCATTCTCTCCATACGCTCTATTTCGTGGATCATTGTTATTTTTAGTGGAGTGCATTTTTTATGCAGCACACAAGGGGGAGACAGCGGCCTACCAAAATCTAGTTGGCTGCTGCTGTTGTGGCTTTCTTTTTTTTTTTAAAAAAAGGTAGGTTCCGTTCTTCCATGGTGAGGAATAGGCAGGGAGGTTCCATTCTTGCCAGCTGGGGAATGCTTATAGGCAAGGCCTTATCCCTGGTGGTGCATGTAACGTCAGACCACGTTTCAGACATGCAGCAGCAGCAGCGGCGGTGGCGGCAGCAGCAGCATTCAGTCCGTCAGTGGCTGACAAATGAGCTCCATGCAAGTTTACAGTAAACAGACACATTTCTTCCTTTACTGTATTGACTGCGGTCTGTAATCGAGCGGTTGAACTGTTTCTGTGTCCATGCATTGAATAAAGCAATACATCCTTGCAAAGTAGGCGTCCGTTCGTTGGAGTTCTTTGCTCCCCGAGTGTTGCTCCATCTCTAAGCATTGGCCTGGATCTTCATGGACGAATACTGCCCATCCCATGTGGAGCGTGTATCTCAGCCCGCGTGGAGTGCTGCAGTCCAATGAGGTATTCCATGCTGCATAGCAAGCCTCGGGCCTGTGTGATTGGGGGTCCGCTGCTGTCTGTCCACTCTGAAGCGCGCACCCGGGGCCGGCCGGGCGGCCACTTTTCGACTACCAGCGACTGCAGGTCACTCACACAGGCTGGTTGGAATGGCCTAGCATTATCCTGATCCAGAGGTGTAACTTGAAGCTGCGGGGCCCCAGTACAAAGTCTGGAACTGGGCCCCCAAACTATAAAGCTTCATTGATAGCATTGGTTTACAATGTGGGGAAGAGAGACTTTATGGGCCCCCTAGGGCTCCGAGCCCCAGGTGCGAGCGCACCCCCTGCACATACACCCATAACACGAAACGGGTTTCACCTGTAGCCCGGCCCGCCCAACTCCACTTCCAAGGCTTGAGGCAACACGCTCAGCCGGCACTCTGGGCGCACCCACAATGCACCCAGGCAGCTGGGAGAGTTTTAAAACTTTGCATAGCCCCGCCCCACGCCTTCTCAACCGCGCCCAGCCTCACACCCTCAGTCCTTCCTCTTGCACCGTGCTCACGCATCCTAGGCTTGCAGAGCCTGCTGCTGCTGCTGCTGCTGCTGCAGGACTCGTCAGCTCCCTACACAGGATGGTTAAGCCGGCGATGACACTAGAAGCAAGCACTAGTTTGTCTCTGAAGGTGCGGCGGCCGGTCGGTTGGAGGGATCTCTTCGGCCGGCCGCATTTCGAGTGGGGACGGTAGGAAACTTTTTACCTAAAATGAGGGAAATTGGCTTCGGCCCCATAGGGCTTTATTGCCTTCCCCTGGGCCGGCATTAGTAGACCCTAGTAAGGAGAATAATAGAGCGGCATGGTCATCCGCAGAAATTAAAAACATACAGCAGGCCTTTTTTTTCCGCCATACATACCTACAGATTTTATATTTTTTTTACATTATATATATATATATATATATATAAACATATATATATATATATATATATATAAACATATATATATATATATACATATATAAACACACATACACATGCACACACACATAAACAATCTTAAATCTATCTTTAATCTATATCTACAAAATCTATAATTCAGAAATAATCCATATCTATATTCTACATAATTAATAAAGATAGATAGGATAGATAGATAGATAGATAGATAGATAGACAGACTCACATACATACATACTGTATGCAAATGAGCCAGGTGTTTGGAAGGCTGATGATGTCACTCCTTTGTGATGTCATGAGCCAGGTGTATGGCAGGCTGATGTCACTCCATTGTGATGTCATCAATTTAGAAGCATTAAAGGGGTTGTCCCGCGCCGAAACGGGTTTTTTTTTTTTCAACCCCCCCCCCCCGGTCGGCGCGAGACAACCCCGATGCAGGGAGGTAAAGGAAGTTTACCGGAGCGCTTACCTTAATCCCCGCGCTCCGGTGACTTCAATACTTACCGCTGAAGATGGCCGCCGGGATCCTCTGTCTTCGTGGACCGCAGCTCTTCTGTGCGGTCCATTGCCGATTCCAGCCTCCTGATTGGCTGGAATCGGCACGTGACGGGGCGGAGCTACACGGAGCCGCTCTCTGGCACGAGCGGCTCCATAGAAGATTGCAGAAGACCCGGACTGCGCAAGCGCGGCTAATTTGGCCATCGGAGGCCGAAAATTAGTCGGCACCATGGAGACGAGGACGCCAGCAACGGAGCAGGTAAGTATAAAACTTTTGATAACTTCTGTATGGCTCATAATTAATGCACAATGTATATTACAAAGTGCATTAATATGGCCATACAGAAGTGTATAGACCCACTTGCTGCCGCGGGACAACCCCTTTAATACCGGGCTTGGCAGCCATTTTAGTCAGTCTCTGCTGCAGCCTGGAGACGGGAGATGGTCTTTATTTCCACCAAGAAGCTGCAGAACTACCAGTAACGGCATCATTTTTATTTTATTCAATATAGGTTTTATTGGTTTCATGGAGGGGGGAAACTTTTGCCTTATCTCAAAGCAATGTAAAAATAACTTTGACAATGAAACTTAATAAATAAATTTCGAGTTGAACTATATAATGTTTGTCTGTGATATTTTATAAGGTCTACAAACAGGGGAAGGAGGGGAGTGTAAGAGGTATAGCGGTAAGGGAGGGTAGGTATCTATGACATGGGAGAAAGAGAAAATAAAACAAAAAGGGGGGGGGGGGGGGCGGGCTCCGGGATTGTTGTTTCTCTTTACGATTGTGATTTAAACGTGTTACTCACATGTCCCTGTCTGTAACCACCTAGTAAATAGGGTTGAGCTCCGGGCATCTATCCATATCGCCCAGGCGTGATACAATTTATCATAGCCTGATGGCTCATATAGAAGCCTCATTCTCTCCATACGCTCTATTTCGTGGATCATTGTTATTTTTAGTGGAGTGCATTTTTTATGCAGCACACAAGGGGGAGACAGCGGCCTACCAAAATCTAGTTGGCTGCTGCTGTTGTGGCTTTCTTTTTTTTTTAAAAAAAAGGTAGGTTCCGTTCTTCCATGGTGAGGAATAGGCAGGGAGGTTCCATTTTTGCCAGCTGGGGAATGCTTATAGGCAAGGCCTTATCCCTGGTGGTGCATGTAACGTCAGACCACGTTTCAGACATGCAGCAGCAGCGGCGGTGGCGGCAGCAGCAGCATTCAGTCCGTCAGTGGCTGACAAACGAGCTCCATGCAAGTTTACAGTAAGCAGACACATTTCTTCCTTTACTGTATTGACTGCGGTCTGTAATCGAGCGGTTGAACTGTTTCTGTGTCCATGCATTGAATAAAGCAATACATCCTTGCAAAGTAGGCGTCCGTTCGTTGGAGTTCTTTGCTCCCCGAGTTTTGCTCCATCTCTAAGCATTGGCCTGCATCTTCATGGACGAATACTGCCCATCCCATGTGGAGCGTGTATCTCAGCCCGCGTGGAGTGCTGCAGTCCAATGAGGTATTCCATGCTGCATAGCAAGCCTCGGGCCTGTGTGATTGGGGGTCCGCTGCTGTCTGTCCACTCTGAAGCGCGCACTCGGGGCCGGCCGGGCGGCCACTTTTCGACTACCAGCGACTGCAGGTTACTCACACACGCTGGTTGGAATGGCCTAGCATTATCCTGATCCAGAGGTGTAACTTGAAGCTGCGGGGCCCCAGTACAAAGTCTGGAACTGGGCCCCCAAACTATAAAGCTTCATTGATAGCATTGGTTTACAATGTGGGGAAGAGAGACTTTATGGGCCCCCTAGGGCTCTGGGCCCCAGGTGCGAGCGCCTCCCCTGCACATACACCCATAACCCGAAACGGGTTTCACCTGTAGCCCGGCCCGCCCAACTCCACTTCCAAGGCTTGAGGCAACACGCTCAGCCGACACTCTGGGCGCACCCACAATGCACCCAGGCAGCTGGGAGAGTTTTAAAACTTTGCATAGCCCCGCCCCATGCCTTCTCAACCGCGCCCAGCCTCACACCCTCAGTCCTTCCTCTTGCACCGTGCTCACGCATCCTAGGCTTGCAGAGCCTGCTGCTGCTGCTGCAGGACTCGTTAGCTCCCTACACAGGATGGTTAAGCCGGCGATGACACTAGAAGCAAGCACTAGTTTGTCTCTGAAGGTGCGGCGGCCGGTAGGTTGGAGGGATCTCTTCGGCCGGCCGCATTTCGAGTGGGGACGGATGGAAACTTTTTACCTAAAATGAGGGAAATTGGCTTCGGCCCCATAGGGCTTTATTGCCTTCCCCTGGGCCGGCATTAGTAGACCCTAGTAAGGAGAATAATAGAGCGGCATGGTCATCCGAAGAACTTAAAAACATACAGCAGGCCTTTTTTTTCCGCCATACATTCCTACAGATTTTATATTTTTTTACATTATATATATATATATATATATATATATATATATATATATATATATATATATATACACATATATATATATATATATATATACATATATAAACACACATACACATGCACACACACATAAACAATCTTAAATCTATCTTTAATCTATATCTACAAAATCTATAATTCAGAAATAATCCATATCTATATTCTACATAATTAATAAAGATAGATAGGATAGATAGATAGATAGATAGATAGATAGATAGATAGATAGACTCACATACATACATACTGTATGCAAATGAGCCAGGTGTTTGTAAAGGCTGATGATGTCACTCTTTTGTGATGTCATGAGCCAGGTGTATGGCAGGCTGATGTCACTCCATTGTGATGTCATCAATTTAGAAGCATTAATACCGGGCTTGGCAGGCATTTTAGTCAGTCTCTGCTGCAGCCTGGAGACGGGAGATGGTCTTTATTTCCACCAAGAAGCTGCAGAACTACCGGTAACGGCATCATTTTTATTTTATTCAATATAGGTTTTATTGGTTTCATGGAGGGGGGGGAAACTTTTGCCTTATCTCAAAGCAATGTAAAAATAACTTTGACAATGAAACTTAATAAATAAATTTCGAGTTGAACTATATAATGTTTGTCTGTGATATTTTATAAGGTCTACAAACAGGGGAAGGAGGGGAGGGTAAGAGGGGGAGCCGTAAGGGAGGGTAGGTATCTATGACATGGGAGAAAGAGAAAATAAAACAAAAGGGGGGGGGGGGCGGGCTCCGGGATTGTTGTTTCTCTTTACGATTGTGATTTAAACGTGTTACTCACATGTCCCTGTCTGTAACCACCTAGTAAATAGGGGTGAGCTCCGGGCATCTATCCATATCGCCCAGGCGTGATACAATTTATCATAGCCTGACGGCTCATCTAGAAGCCTCATTCTCTCCATACGCTCTATTTCGTGGATCATTGTTATTTTTAGTGGAGTGCATTTTTTATGCAGCACACAAGGGGGAGACAGCGGCCTACCAAAATCTAGTTGGCTGCTGCTGTTGTGGCTTTCTTTTTTTTTTTAAAAAAAGGTAGGTTCCGTTCTTCCATGGTGAGGAATAGGCAGGGAGGTTCCATTCTTGCCAGCTGGGGAATGCTTATAGGCAAGGCCTTATCCCTGGTGGTGCATGTAACGTCAGACCACGTTTCAGACATGCAGCAGCAGCAGCGGCGGTGGCGGCAGCAGCAGCATTCAGTCCGTCAGTGGCTGACAAACGAGCTCCATGCAAGTTTACAGTAAACAGACACATTTCTTCCTTTACTGTATTGACTGCGGTCTGTAATCGAGCGGTTGAACTGTTTCTGTGTCCATGCATTGAATAAAGCAATACATCCTTGCAAAGTAGGCGTCCGTTCGTTGGAGTTCTTTGCTCCCCGAGTTTTGCTCCATCTCTAAGCATTGGCCTGCATCTTCATGGACGAATACTGCCCATCCCATGTGGAGCGTGTATCTCAGCCCGCGTGGAGTGCTGCAGTCCAATGAGGTATTCCATGCTGCATAGCAAGCCTCGGGCCTGTGTGATTGGGGGTCCGCTGCTGTCTGTCCACTCTGAAGCGCGCATCCGGGGCCGGCCGGGCACTTTTCGACTACCAGCGACTACAGGTTACTCACACAGGCTGGTTGGAATGGCCTAGCATTATCCTGATCCAGAGGTGTAACTTGAAGCTGCGGGGCCCCAGTACAAAGTCTGGAACTGGGCCCCCAAACTATAAAGCTTCATTGAGAGCATTGGTTTACAATGTGGGGAAGAGAGACTTTATGGGCCCCCTAGGGCTCTGGGCCCCAGGTGCGAGCGCACCCCCTGCGCATTCACCCATAACCCGAAACGGGTTTCACCTGTAGCCCGGCCCGCCCAACTCCACTTCCAAGGCTTGAGGCAACACGCTCAGCCGGCACTCTGGGCGCACCCACAATGCACCCAGGCAGCTGGGAGAGTTTTAAAACTTTGCATAGCCCCGCCCCACGCCTTCTCAAACGCGCCCAGCCTCACACCCTCAGTCCTTCCTCTTGCACCGTGCTCACGCATCCTAGGCTTGCAGAGCCTGCTGCTGCTGCTGCTGCTGCAGGACTCGTCAGCTCCCTACACAGGATGGTTAATCCGGCGATGACACTAGAAGCAAGCACTAGTTTGTCTCTGAAGGTGCGGCGGCCGGTCGGTTGGAGGGATCTCTTCGGCCGGCCGCATTTCGAGTGGGGACGGATGGAAACTTTTTACCTAAAATGAGGGAAATTGGCTTCGGCCCCATAGGGCTTTATTGCCTTCCCCTGGGCCGGCATTAGTAGACCCTAGTAAGGAGAATAATAGAGCGGCATGGTCATCCGAAGAACTTAAAAACATACAGCAGGCCTTTTTTTTCCGCCATACATACCTACAGATTTAATATTTTTTTTACATTATATATATATATATATATATATATATATATACACACATATATATATATATATATATATATATATATATATATACATATATAAATACACATACACATGCACACACACATAAACAATCTTAAATCTATCTTTAATCTATATCTACAAAATCTATAATTCAGAAATAATCCATATCTATATTCTACATAATTAATAAAGATAGATAGGATAGATAGATAGATAGATAGATAGATAGATAGATAGATAGATAGATAGATAGACTCACATACATACATACTGTATGCAAATGAGCCAGGTGTTTGGAAGGCTGATGATGTCACTCGTTTGTGATGTCATGAGCCAGGTGTATGGCAGGCTGATGTCACTCCATTGTGATGTCATCAATTTAGAAGCATTAATACCGGGCTTGGCAGCCATTTTAGTCAGTCTCTGCTGCAGCCTGGAGACGGGAGATGGTCTTTATTTCCACCAAGAAGCTGCAGAACTACCGGCAATGGCATCATTTTTATTTTATTCAATATAGGTTTTATTGGTTTCATGGAGGGGGGGGGGGGGGGGGGGAAACTTTTGCCTTATCTCAAAGCAATGTAAAAATAACTTTGACAATGAAACTTAATAAATAAATTTCGAGTTGAACTATATAATGTTTGTCTGTGATATTTTATAAGGTCTACAAACAGGGGAAGGAGGGGAGGGTAAGAGGGGGAGCGGTAAGGGAGGGTAGGTATCTATGACATGGGAGAAAGAGAAAATAAAACAAAAGGGGGGGGGGGGGCGGGCTCCGGGATTGTTGTTTCTCTTTACGATTGTGATTTAAACGTGTTACTCACATGTCCCTGTCTGTAACCACCTAGTAAATAGGGGTGAGCTCTGGGCATCTATCCATATCGCCCAGGCGTGATACAATTTATCATAGCCTGACGGCTCATCTAGAAGCCTCATTCTCTCCATACGCTCTATTTCGTGGATCATTGTTATTTTTAGTGGAGTGCATTTTTTATGCAGCACACAAGGGGGAGACAGCGGCCTACCAAAATCTAGTTGGCTGCTGCTGTTGTGGCTTTCTTTTTTTTAAAAAAAAAAAAGGTAGGTTCCGTTCTTCCATGGTGAGGAATAGGCAGGGAGGTTCAATTTTTGCCAGCTGGGGAATGCTTATAGGCAAGGCCTTATCCCTGGTGGTGCATGTAACGTCAGACCACGTTTCAGACATGCAGCAGCAGCGGCGGTGGCGGCAGCAGCAGCATTCAGTCCGTCAGTGGCTGACAAACGAGCTCCATGCAAGTTTACAGTAAACAGACACATTTCTTCCTTTACTGTATTGACTGCGGTCTGTAATCGAGCGGTTGAACTGTTTCTGTGTCCATGCATTGAATAAAGCAGTACATCCTTGCAAAGTAGGCGTCCGTTCGTTGGAGTTCTTTGCTCCCCGAGAGTTGCTCCATCTCTAAGCATTGGCCTGGATCTTCATGGACGAATACTGCCCATCCCACGTGGAGCGTGTATCTCAGCCCGCGTGGAGTGCTGCAGTCCAATGAGGTATTCCATGCTGCATAGCAAGCCTCGGGCCTGTGTGATTGGGGGTCCGCTGTTGTCTGTCCACTCTGAAGCGCGCATCCGGGGCCGGCCGGGCGGCCACTTTTCGACTACCAGCGACTGCAGGTCACTCACACAGGCTGGTTGGAATGGCCTAGCATTATCCTGATCCGGAGGTGTAACTTGAAGCTGCGGGGCCCCAGTACAAAGTCTGGAACTGGGCCCCCAAACTATAAAGCTTCATTGATAGCATTGGTTTACAATGTGGGGAAGAGAGACTTTATGGGCCCCCTACGGCTCCGGGCCCCAGGTGCGAGCGCACCCCCTGCACATACACCCATAACCCGAAACGGGTTTCACCTGTAGCCCGGCCCGCCCAACTCCACTTCCAAGGCTTGAGGCAACACGCTCAGCCGGCACTCTGGGCGCACCCACAATGCACCCAGGCAGCTGGGAGAGTTTTAAAACTTTGCATAGCCCCGCCCAACGCCTTCTCAACCGCGCCCAGCCTCACACCCTCAGTCCTTCCTCTTACACCGTGCTCACGCATCCTAGGCTTGCAGAGCCTGCTGCTGCTGCTGCAGGACTCGTCAGCTCCCTACACAGGATGGTTAAGCCGGCGATGACACTAGAAGCAAGCACTAGTTTGTCTCTGAAGGTGCGGCGGCCGGTCGGTTGGAGGGATCTCTTCGGCCGGCCGCATTTCGAGTGGGGACGGATGGAAACTTTTTACCTAAAATGAGGGAAATTGGCTTCGGCCCCATAGGGCTTTATTGCCTCCCCCTGGGCCGGCATTAGTAGACCCTAGTAAGGAGAATAATAGAGCGGCATGGTCATCCGAAGAACTTAAAAACATACAGCAGGCCTTTTTTTTCCGCCATACATACCTACAGATTTTATATATTTTTTACATTATATATATATATATATATATATATACACACATATATATATATATACATATATAAACACACATACACATGCACACACACATAAACAATCTTAAATCTATCTTTAATCTATATCTACAAAATCTATAATTCAGAAATAATCCATATCTATATTCTACATAATTAATAAAGATAGATAGAATAGATAGATAGATAGATAGAATAGATAGATAGATAGATAGATAGATAGATAGATAGATAGATAGATAGATAGACAGACTCACATACATACATACTGTATGCAAATGAGCCAGGTGTTTGGAAGGCTGATGATGTCACTCCTTTGTGATGTCATGAGCCAGGTGTATGGCAGGCTGATGTCACTCCATTGTGATGTCATCAATTTAGAAGCATTAATACCGGGCTTGGCAGCCATTTTAGTCAGTCTCTGCTGCAGCCTGGAGACGGGAGATGGTCTTTATTTCCACCAAGAAGCTGCAGAACTACCGGTAACGGCATCATTTTTATTTTATTCAATATAGGTTTTATTGGTTTCATGGAGGGGGGGAGAAACTTTTGCCTTATCTCAAAGCAATGTAAAAATAACTTTGACAATGAAACTTAATAAATAAATTTCGAGTTGAACTATATAATGTTTGTCTGTGATATTTTATAAGGTCCACAAACAGGGGAAGGAGGGGAGGGTAAGAGGGGGAGCGGTAAGGGAGGGTAGGTATCTATGACATGGGAGAAAGAGAAAATAAAACAAAAGGGGGGGGGGGGCGTGCTCCGGGATTGTTGTTTCTCTTTACGATTGTGATTTAAACGTGTTACTCACATGTCCCTGTCTGTAACCACCTAGTAAATAGGGGTGAGCTCCGGGCATCTATCCATATCGCCCAGGCGTGATACAATTTATCATAGCCTGACGGCTCATCTAGAAGCCTCATTCTCTCCATACGCTCTATTTCGTGGATCATTGTTATTTTTAGTGGAGTGCATTTTTTATGCAGCACACAAGGGGGAGACAGTGGCCTACCAAAATCTAGTTGGCTGCTGCTGTTGTGGCTTTCTTTTTTTTTTAAAAAAAAGGTAGGTTCCGTTCTTCCATGGTGAGGAATAGGCAGGGAGGTTCCATTTTTGCCAGCTGAGGAATGCTTATAGGCAAGGCCTTATCCCTGGTGGTGCATGTAACGTCAGACCACGTTTCAGACATGCAGCAGCAGCGGCGGTGGCGGCAGCAGCAGCATTCAGTCCGTCAGTGGCTGACAAACGAGCTCCTTGCAAGTTTACAGTAAGCAGACACATTTCTTCCTTTACTGTATTGACTGCGGTCTGTAATCGAGCGGTTGAACTGTTTCTGTGTCCATGCATTGAATAAAGCAATACATCCTTGCAAAGTAGGCGTCCGTTCGTTGGAGTTCTTTGCTCCCCGAGTGTTGCTCCATCTCTAAGCATTGGCCTGGATCTTCATGGACGAATACTGCCCATCCCACGTGGAGCGTGTATCTCAGCCCGCGTGGAGTGCTGCAGTCCAATGAGGTATTCCATGCTGCATAGCAAGCCTCGGGCCTGTGTGATTGAGGGTCCGCTGCTGTCTGTCCACTCTGAAGCGCGCATCCGGGGCCGGCCGGGCGGCCACTTTTCGACTACCAGCGACTGCAGGTCACTCACACAGGCTGGTTGGAATGGCCTAGCATTATCCTGATCCGGAGGTGTAACTTGAAGCTGCGGGGCCCCAGTACAAAGTCTGGAACTGGGCCCCCAAACTATAAAGCTTCATTGATAGCATTGGTTTACAATGTGGTGAAGAGAGACTTTATGGGCCCCCTAGGGCTCCGGGCCCCAGGTGCGAGCACACCCCCTGCACATACACCCATAACCCGAAACGGGTTTCACCTGTAGCCTGGCCCGCCCAACTCCACTTCCAAGGCTTGAGGCAACACGCTCAGCCGGCACTCTGGGCGCACCCACAATGCACCCAGGCAGCTGGAAGAGTTTTAAAACTTTGCATAGCCCCGCCCCACGCCTTCTCAACCGCGCCCAGCCTCACACCCTCAGTCCTTCCTCTTGCACCGGGCTCACGCATCCTAGGCTTGCAGAGCCTGCTGCTGCTGCTGCTGCTGCAGGACTCGTCAGCTCCCTACACAGGATGGTTAAGCCGGCGATGACACTAGAAGCAAGCACTAGTTTGTCTCTGAAGGTGCGGCGGCCGGTCGGTTGGAGGGATCTCTTCGGCCGGCCGCATTTCGAGTGGGGACGGATGGAAACTTTTTACCTAAAATGAGGGAAATTGGCTTCGGCCCCATAGGGCTTTATTGCCTTCCCCTGGGCCGGCATTAGTAGACCCTAGTAAGGAGAATAATAGAGCGGCATGGTCATCCGAAGAACTTAAAAACATACAGCAGGCCTTTTTTTTTCTGCCATACATACCTACAGATTTTTTTTTTTTTTCATTATATATATATATATATATATATATATATATATATATATATACACACAAATATATATATACATATATAAACACACATACACATGCACACACACATAAACAATCTTAAATCTATCTTTAATCTATATCTACAAAATCTATAATTCAGAAATAATCCATATCTATATTCTACATAATTAATAAAGATAGATAGGATAGATAGATAGATAGATAGATAGATAGATAGATAGATAGATAGATAGATAGATAGATAGATAGATAGACAGACTCACATACATACATACTGTATGCAAATGAGCCAGGTGTTTGGAAGGCTAATGATGTCACTCCTTTGTGATGTCATGAGCCAGGTGCATGGCAGGCTGATGTCACTCCATTGTGATGTCATCAATTTAGAAGCATTAATACCGGGCTTGGCAGCCATTTTAGTCAGTCTCTGCTGCAGCCTGGAGACGGGAGATGGTCTTTATTTCCACCAAGAAGCTGCAGAACTACCGGTAACGGCATCATTTTTATTTTATTCAATATAGGTTTTATTGGTTTCATGGAGGGGGGGAAACTTTTGCCTTATCTCAAAGCAATGTAAAAATAACTGACAATGAAACTTAATAAATAAATTTCGAGTTGAACTATATAATGTTTGTCTGTGATATTTTATAAGGTCTACAAACAGGGGAAGGAGGGGAGGGTAAGAGGGGGAGCGGTAAGGGAGGGTAGGTATCTATGACATGGGAGAAAGAGAAAATAAAACAAAAGGGGGGGGGGGCTCCGGGATTGTTGTTTCTCTTTACGATTGTGATTTAAACGTGTTACTCACATGTCCCTGTCTGTAACCACCTAGTAAATAGGGGTGAGCTCCGGGCATCTATCCATATCGCCCAGGCGTGATACAATTTATCATAGCCTGACGGCTCATCTAGAAGCCTCATTCTCTCCATACGCTCTATTTCGTGGATCATTGTTATTTTTAGTGGAGTGCATTTTTTATGAAGCACACAAGGGGGAGACAGCGGCCTACCAAAATCTAGTTGGCTGCTGCTGTTGTGGCTTTCTTTTTTTTTAAAAAAAAAAGGTAGGTTCCGTTCTTCCATGGTGAGGAATAGGCAGGGAGGTTCAATTTTTGCCAGCTGGGGAATGCTTATAGGCAAGGCCTTATCCCTGGTGGTGCATGTTACGTCAGACCACGTTTCAGACATGCAGCAGCAGCGGCGGTGGCGGCAGCAGCAGCATTCAGTCCGTCAGTGGCTGACAAACGAGCTCCATGCAAGTTTACAGTAAACAGACACATTTCTTCCTTTACTGTATTGACTGCGGTCTGTAATCGAGCGGTTGAACTGTTTCTGTGTCCATGCATTGAATAAAGCAATACATCCTTGCAAAGTAGGCGTCCGTTCGTTGGAGTTCTTTGCTCCCCGAGTGTTGCTCCATCTCTAAGCATTGGCCTGGATCTTCATGGACGAATACTGCCCATCCCACGTGGAGCGTGTATCTCAGCCCGCGTGGAGTGCTGCAGTCCAATGAGGTATTCCATGCTGCATAGCAAGCCTCGGGCCTGTGTGATTGGGGGTCCGCTGTTGTCTGTCCACTCTGAAGCGCGCATCCGGGGCCGGCCGGGCGGCCACTTTTCGACTACCAGCGACTGCAGGTCACTCACACAGGCTGGTTGGAATGGCCTAGCATTATCCTGATCCGGAGGTGTAACTTGAAGCTGCGGGGCCCCAGTACAAAGTCTGGAACTGGGCCCCCAAACTATAAAGCTTCATTGATAGCATTGGTTTACAATGTGGGGAAGAGAGACTTTATGGGCCCCGGGCCCCAGGTGCGAGCGCACCCCCTGCACATACACTCATAACCCGAAACGGGTTTCACCTGTAGCCCGGCCCGCCCAACTCCACTTCCAAGGCTTGAGGCAACACGCTCAGCCAGCACTCTGGGCGCACCCACAATGCACCCAGGCAGCTGGGAGAGTTTTAAAACTTTGCATAGCCCCGCCCCACGCCTTCTCAACCGCGCCCAGCCTCACACCCTCAGTCCTTCCTCTTGCACCGTGCTCACGCATCCTAGGCTTGCAGAGCCTGCTGCTGCTGCTGCTGCAGGACTCGTCAGCTCCCTACACAGGATGGTTAATCCGGCGATGACACTAGAAGCAAGCACTAGTTTGTCTCTGAAGGTGCGGCGGCCGGTCGGTTGGAGGGATCTCTTCGGCCGGCCGCATTTCGAGTGGGGACGGATGGAAACTTTTTACCTAAAATGAGGGAAATTGGCTTCGGCCCCATAGGGCTTTATTGCCTTCCCCTGGGCCGGCATTAGTAGACCCTAGTAAGGAGAATAATAGAGCGGCATGGTCATCCGAAGAACTTAAAAACATACAGCAGGCCTTTTTTTTCCGCCATACATACCTACAGATTTAATATTTTTTTTACATTATATATATATATATATATATATATATATATATATATACACATATATATATATATATATATATATATATATATATATACATATATAAATACACATACACATGCACACACACATAAACAATCTTAAATCTATCTTTAATCTATATCTACAAAATCTATAATTCAGAAATAATCCATATCTATATTCTACATAATTAATAAAGATAGATAGGATAGATAGATAGATAGATAGATAGATAGATAGATAGATAGACTCACATACATACATACTGTATGCAAATGAGCCAGGTGTTTGGAAGGCTGATGATGTCACTCGTTTGTGATGTCATGAGCCAGGTGTATGGCAGGCTGATGTCACTCCATTGTGATGTCATCAATTTAGAAGCATTAATACCGGGCTTGGCAGCCATTTTAGTCAGTCTCTGCTGCAGCCTGGAGACGGGAGATGGTCTTTATTTCCACCAAGAAGCTGCAGAACTACCGGCAATGGCATCATTTTTATTTTATTCAATATAGGTTTTATTGGTTTCATGGAGGGGGGGGGGGGGGGGGGGAACTTTTGCCTTATCTCAAAGCAATGTAAAAATAACTTTGACAATGAAACTTAATAAATAAATTTCGAGTTGAACTATATAATGTTTGTCTGTGATATTTTATAAGGTCTACAAACAGGGGAAGGAGGGGAGGGTAAGAGGGGGAGCGGTAAGGGAGGGTAGGTATCTATGACATGGGAGAAAGAGAAAATAAAACAAAAGGGGGGGGGGGGCGGGCTCCGGGATTGTTGTTTCTCTTTACGATTGTGATTTAAACGTGTTACTCACATGTCCCTGTCTGTAACCACCTAGTAAATAGGGGTGAGCTCTGGGCATCTATCCATATCGCCCAGGCGTGATACAATTTATCATAGCCTGACGGCTCATCTAGAAGCCTCATTCTCTCCATACGCTCTATTTCGTGGATCATTGTTATTTTTAGTGGAGTGCATTTTTTATGCAGCACACAAGGGGGAGACAGCGGCCTACCAAAATCTAGTTGGCTGCTGCTGTTGTGGCTTTCTTTTTTTTTTAAAAAAAAAAGGTAGGTTCCGTTCTTCCATGGTGAGGAATAGGCAGGGAGGTTCAATTTTTGCCAGCTGGGGAATGCTTATAGGCAAGGCCTTATCCCTGGTGGTGCATGTAACGTCAGACCACGTTTCAGACATGCAGCAGCAGCGGCGGTGGCGGCAGCAGCAGCATTCAGTCCGTCAGTGGCTGACAAACGAGCTCCATGCAAGTTTACAGTAAACAGACACATTTCTTCCTTTACTGTATTGACTGCGGTCTGTAATCGAGCGGTTGAACTGTTTCTGTGTCCATGCATTGAATAAAGCAATACATCCTTGCAAAGTAGGCGTCCGTTCGTTGGAGTTCTTTGCTCCCCGAGTGTTGCTCCATCTCTAAGCATTGGCCTGGATCTTCATGGACGAATACTGCCCATCCCACGTGGAGCGTGTATCTCAGCCCGCGTGGAGTGCTGCAGTCCAATGAGGTATTCCATGCTGCATAGCAAGCCTCGGGCCTGTGTGATTGGGGGTCCGCTGTTGTCTGTCCACTCTGAAGCGCGCATCCGGGGCCGGCCGGGCGGCCACTTTTCGACTACCAGCGACTGCAGGTCACTCACACAGGCTGGTTGGAATGGCCTAGCATTATCCTGATCCGGAGGTGTAACTTGAAGCTGCGGGCCCCAGTACAAAGTCTGGAACTGGGCCCCCAAACTATAAAGCTTCATTGATAGCATTGGCTTACAATGTGGGGAAGAGAGACTTTATGGGCCCCCTACTGCTCCGGGCCCCAGGTGCGAGCGCACCCCCTGCACATACACCCATAACACGAAACGGCTTTCACCTGTAGCCCGGCCCGCCCAACTCCACTTCCAAGGCTTGAGGCAACACGCTCAGCCGGCACTCTGGGCGCACCCACAATGCACCCAGGCAGCTGGGAGAGTTTTAAAACTTTGCATAGCCCCGCCCAACGCCTTCTCAACCGCGCCCAGCCTCACACCCTCAGTCCTTCCTCTTGCACCGTGCTCACGCATCCTAGGCTTGCAGAGCCTGCTGCTGCTGCTGCTGCAGGACTCGTCAGCTCCCTACACAGGATGGTTAAGCCGGCGATGACACTAGAAGCAAGCACTAGTTTGTCTCTGAAGGTGCGGCGGCCGGTCGGTTGGAGGGATCTCTTCGGCCGGCCGCATTTCGAGTGGGGACGGATGGAAACTTTTTACCTAAAATGAGGGAAATTGGCTTCGGCCCCATAGGGCTTTATTGCCTCCCCCTGGGCCGGCATTAGTAGACCCTAGTAAGGAGAATAATAGAGCGGCATGGTCATCCGAAGAACTTAAAAACATACAGCAGGTCTTTTTTTTCCGCCATACATACCTACAGATTTTATATATTTTTTACATTATATATATATATATATATATATATATATACACACATATATATATATATACATATATAAACACACATACACATGCACACACACATAAACAATCTTAAATCTATCTTTAATCTATATCTACAAAATCTATAATTCAGAAATAATCCATATCTATATTCTACATAATTAATAAAGATAGATAGGATAGATAGATAGATAGATAGATAGATAGATAGATAGATAGATAGACAGACTCACATACATACATACTGTATGCAAATGAGCCAGGTGTTTGGAAGGCTGATGATGTCACTCCTTTGTGATGTCATGAGCCAGGTGTATGGCAGGCTGATGTCACTCCATTGTGATGTCATCAATTTAGAAGCATTAATACCGGGCTTGGCAGCCATTTTAGTCAGTCTCTGCTGCAGCCTGGAGACGGGAGATGGTCTTTATTTCCACCAAGAAGCTGCAGAACTACCGGTAACGGCATCATTTTTATTTTATTCAATATAGGTTTTATTGGTTTCATGGAGGGGGGGGGGAAACTTTTGCCTTATCTCAAAGCAATGTAAAAATAACTTTGACAATGAAACTTAATAAATAAATTTCGAGTTGAACTATATAATGTTTGTCTGTGATATTTTATAAGGTCCACAAACAGGGGAAGGAGGGGAGGGTAAGAGGGGGAGCGGTAAGGGAGGGTAGGTATCTATGACATGGGAGAAAGAGAAAATAAAACAAAAGAGGGGGGGCGTGCTCCGGGATTGTTGTTTCTCTTTACGATTGTGATTTAAACGTGTTACTCACATGTCCCTGTCTGTAACCACCTAGTAAATAGGGGTGAGCTCCGGGCATCTATCCATATCGCCCAGGCGTGATACAATTTATCATAGCCTGACGGCTCATCTAGAAGCCTCATTCTCTCCATACGCTCTATTTCGTGGATCATTGTTATTTTTAGTGGAGTGCATTTTTTATGCAGCACACAAGGGGGAGACAGCGGCCTACCAAAATCTAGTTGGCTGCTGCTGTTGTGGCTTTCTTTTTTTTTTTTTAAAAAAGGTAGGTTCCGTTCTTCCATGGTGAGGAATAGGCAGGGAGGTTCCATTTTTGCCAGCTGGGGAATGCTTATAGGCAAGGCCTTATCCCTGGTGGTGCATGTAACGTCAGACCACGTTTCAGACATGCAGCAGCAGCGGCGGTGGCGGCAGCAGCAGCATTCAGTCCGTCAGTGGCTGACAAACGAGCTCCATGCAAGTTTACAGTAAACAGACACATTTCTTCCTTTACTGTATTGACTGCGGTCTGTAATCGAGCGGTTGAACTGTTTCTGTGTCCATGCATTGAATAAAGCAATACATCCTTGCAAAGTAGGCGTCCGTTCGTTGGAGTTCTTTGCTTCCCGAGTGTTGCTCCATCTCTAAGCATTGGCCTGGATCTTCATGGACGAATACTGCCCATCCCACGTGGAGCGTGTATCTCAGCCCGCGTGGAGTGCTGCAGTCCAATGAGGTATTCCATGCTGCATAGCAAGCCTCGGGCCTGTGTGATTGAGGGTCCGCTGCTGTCTGTCCACTCTGAAGCGCGCATCCGGGGCCGGCCGGGCGGCCACTTTTCGACTACCAGCGACTGCAGGTCACTCACACAGGCTGGTTGGAATGGCCTAGCATTATCCTGATCCGGAGGTGTAACTTGAAGCTGCGGGGCCCCAGTACAAAGTCTGGAACTGGGCCCCCAAACTATAAAGCTTCATTGATAGCATTGGTTTACAATGTGGGGAAGAGAGACTTTATGGGCCCCCTAGGGCTCCGGGCCCCAGGTGCGAGCACACCCCCTGCACATACACCCATAACCCGAAACGGGTTTCACCTGTAGCCCGGCCCGCCCAACTCCACTTCCAAGGCTTGAGGCAACACGCTCAGCCGGCACTCTGGGCGCACCCACAATGCACCCAGGCAGCTGGAAGAGTTTTAAAACTTTGCATAGCCCCGCCCCACGCCTTCTCAACCGCGCCCAGCCTCACACCCTCAGTCCTTCCTCTTGCACCGGGCTCACGCATCCTAGGCTTGCAGAGCCTGCTGCTGCTGCTGCTGCAGGACTCGTCAGCTCCCTACACAGGATGGTTAAGCCGGCGATGACACTAGAAGCAAGCACTAGTTTGTCTCTGAAGGTGCGGCGGCCGGTCGGTTGGAGGGATCTCTTCGGCCGGCCGCATTTCGAGTGGGGACGGATGGAAACTTTTTACCTAAAATGAGGGAAATTGGCTTCGGCCCCATAGGGCTTTATTGCCTTCCCCTGGGCCGGCATTAGTAGACCCTAGTAAGGAGAATAATAGAGCGGCATGGTCATCCGAAGAACTTAAAAACATACAGCAGGCCTTTTTTTTTCTGCCATACATACCTACAGATTTTATTTTTTTTTTTCATTATATATATATAATATATATATATACACACATATATATATATATATACATATATAAACACACATACACATGCACACACGCATAAACAATCTTAAATCTATCTTTAATCTATATCTACAAAATCTATAATTCAGAAATAATCCATATCTATATTCTACATAATTAATAAAGATAGATAGGATAGATAGATAGATAGATAGATAGATAGATAGATAGATAGATAGATAGATAGATAGATAGATAGATAGACTCACATACATACATACTGTATGCAAATGAGCCAGGTGTTTGGAAGGCTGATGATGTCACTCCTTTGTGATGTCATGAGCCAGGTGCATGGCAGGCTGATGTCACTCCATTGTGATGTCATCAATTTAGAAGCATTAATACCGGGCTTGGCAGCCATTTTAGTCAGTCTCTGCTGCAGCCTGGAGACGGGAGATGGTCTTTATTTCCACCAAGAAGCTGCAGAACTACCGGTAACGGCATCATTTTTATTTTATTCAATATAGGTTTTATTGGTTTCATGGAGGGGGGGAAACTTTTGCCTTATCTCAAAGCAATGTAAAAATAACTTTGACAATGAAACTTAATAAATAAATTTCGAGTTGAACTATATAATGTTTGTCTGTGATATTTTATAAGGTCTACAAACAGGGGAAGGAGGGGAGGGTAAGAGGGGGAGCGGTAAGGGAGGGTAGGTATCTATGACATGGGAGAAAGAGAAAATAAAACAAAAGGGGGGGGGGGGGGGCGGGCTCCGGGATTGTTGTTTCTCTTTACGATTGTGATTTAAACGTGTTACTCACATGTCCCTGTCTGTAACCACCTAGTAAATAGGGGTGAGCTCCGGGCATCTATCCATATCGCCCAGGCGTGATACAATTTATCATAGCCTGACGGCTCATCTAGAAGCCTCATTCTCTCCATACGCTCTATTTCGTGGATCATTGTTATTTTTAGTGGAGTGCATTTTTTATGCAGCACACAAGGGGGAGACAGCGGCCTACCAAAATCTAGTTGGCTGCTGCTGTTGTGGCTTTCTTTTTTTTTTTTTTAAAAAGGTAGGTTCCGTTTTTCCATGGTGAGGAATAGGCAGGGAGGTTCCATTTTTGCCAGCTGGGGAATGCTTATAGGCAAGGCCTTATCCCTGGTGGGGCATGTAACGTCAGACCACGTTTCAGACATGCAGCAGCAGCGGCAGTGGCGGCAGCAGCAGCATTCAGTCCGTCAGTGGCTGACAAACGAGCTCCATGCAAGTTTACAGTAAACAGACACATTTCTTCCTTTACTGTATTGACTGCGGTCTGTAATCGAGCGGTTGAACTGTTTCTGTGTCCATGCATTGAATAAAGCAATACATCCTTGTAAAGTAGGCGTCCGTTCGTTGGAGTTCTTTGCTCCCCGAGTGTTGCTCCATCTCTAAGCATTGGCCTGGATCTTCATGGACGAATACTGCCCATCCCACGTGGAGCGTGTATCTCAGCCCGCGTGGAGTGCTGCAGTCCAATGAGGTATTCCATGCTGCATAGCAAGCCTCGGGCTTGTGTGATTGCGGGTCCGCTGCTGTCTGTCCACTCTGAAGCGCGCATCCGGGGCCGGCCGGGCGGCCACTTTTCGACTACCAGCGACTGCAGGTCACTCACACAGGCTGGTTGGAATGGCCTAGCATTATCCTGATCCGGAGGTGTAACTTGAAGCTGCGGGGCCCCAGTACAAAGTCTGGAACTGGGCCCCCAAACTATAAAGCTTCATTGATAGCATTGGTTTACAATGTGGGGAAGAGAGACTTTATGGGCCCCCTAGGGCTCCGGGCCCCAGGTGCGAGCGCACCCCCTGCACATACACCCATAACCCGAAACGGGTTTCACCTGTAGCCCGGCCCGCCCAACTCCACTTCCAAGGCTTGAGGCAACACGCTCAGCCGGCACTCTGGGCGCACCCACAATGCACCCAGGCAGCTGGGAGAGTTTTAAAACTTTGCATAGCCCCGTCCCACGCCTTCTCAACCGCGCCCAGCCTCACACCCTCAGTCCTTCCTCTTGCACCGTGCTCACGCATCCTAGGCTTGCAGAGCCTGCTGCTGCTCCTGCTGCAGGACTCGTCAGCTCCCTACACAGGATGGTTAAGCCGGCGATGACACTAGAAGCAAGCACTAGTTTGTCTCTGAAGGTGCGGCGGCCGGTCGGCTGGAGGGATCTCTTCGGCCGGCCGCATTTCGAGTGGGGACGGATGGAAACTTTTTACCTAAAATGAGGGAAATTGGCTTCGGCCCCATAGGGCTTTATTGCCTTCCCCTGGGCCGGCATTAGTAGACCCTAGTAAGGAGAATAATAGAGCGGCATGGTCATCCGAAGAACTTAAAAACATACAGCAGGCCTTTTTTTTTCCGCCATACATACCTACAGATTTTATATTTTTTTTACATAATATATATATATATATACACATATATATATATACACACACATACACATGCACACACACATAAACAATCTTAAATCTATCTTTAATCTATATCTACAAAATTTATAATTCAGAAATAATCCATATCTATATTCTACATAATTAATAAAGATAGATAGGATAGATAGATAGATAGATAGATAGACAGACTCACATACATACATACTGTATGCAAATGAGCCAGGTGTTTGGAAGGCTGATGATGTCACTCCTTTGTGATGTCATGAGCAAGGTGTATGGCAGGCTGATGTCACTCCATTGTGATGTCATCAATTTAGAAGCATTAATACCGGGCTTGGCAGCCATTTTAGTCAGTCTCTGCTGCAGCCTGGAGACGGGAGATGGTCTTTATTTCCACCAAGAAGCTGCAGAACTACCGGTAACGGCATCATTTTTATTTTATTCAATATAGGTTTTATTGGTTTCAAGGAGGGGGGGGGGGGAAACTTTTGCCTTATCTCAAAGCAATGTAAAAATAACTTTGACAATGAAACTTAATAAATAAATTTCGAGTTGAACTATATAATGTTTGTCTGTGATATTTTATAAGGTCTACAAACAGGGGAAGGAGGGGAGGGTAAGAGGGGGAGCGGTAAGGGAGGGTAGGTATCTATGACATGGGAGAAAGAGAAAATAAAACAAAAGGGGGGGGGGCGGGCTCCGGGATTGTTGTTTCTCTTTACGATTGTGATTTAAACGTGTTACTCACATGTCCCTGTCTGTAACCACCTAGTAAATAGGGGTGAGCTCCGGGCATCTATCCATATCGCCCAGGCGTGATACAATTTATCATAGCCTGACGGCTCATCTAGAAGCCTCATTCTCTCCATACGCTCTATTTCGTGGATCATTGTTATTTTTAGTGGAGTGCATTTTTTATGCAGCACACATGGGGGAGACAGCGGCCTACCAAAATCTAGTTGGCTGCTGCTGTTGTGGCTTTCTTTTTTTTTTTAAAAAAAGGTAGGTTCCGTTCTTCCATGGTGAGGAATAGGCAGGGAGGTTCTATTTTTGCCAGCTGGGGAATGCTTATAAGCAAGGCCTTATCCCTGGTGGTGCATGTAACGTCAAACCACGTTTCAGACATGCAGCAGCAGCGGCGGTGGCGGCAGCAGCAGCATTCAGTCCGTCAGTGGCTGACAAACGAGCTCCATGCAAGTTTACAGTAAACAGACACATTTCTTCCTTTACTGTATTGACTGCGGTCTGTAATCGAGCGGTTGAACTGTTTCTGTGTCCATGCATTGAATAAAGCAATACATCCTTGCAAAGTAGGCGTCCGTTCGTTGGAGTTCTTTGCTCCCCGAGTGTTGCTCCATCTCTAAGCATTGGCCTGGATCTTCATGGACGAATACTGCCCATCCCACGTGGAGCGTGTATCTCAGCCCGCGTGGAGTGCTGCAGTCCAATGAGGTATTCCATGCTGCATAGCAAGCCTCGGGCCTGTGTGATTGGGGGTCCGTTGCTGTCTGTCCACTCTGAAGCGCGCATCCGGGGCCGGCCGGGCGGCCACTTTTCGACTACCAGCGACTGCAGGTCACTCACACAGGCTGGTTGGAATGGCCTAGCATTATCCTGATCCAGAGGTGTAACTTGAAGCTGCGGGGCCCCAGTACAAAGTCTGGAACTGGGCCCCCAAACTATAAAGCTTCATTGATAGCATTGGTTTACAATGTGGGGAAGAGAGACTTTATGGGCCCCGGGCCCCATGTGCGAGCGCACCCCCTGCACATACACTCATAACCCGAAACGGGTTTCACCTGTAGCCCGGCCCGCCCAACTCCACTTCCAAGGCTTGAGGCAACACGCTCAGCCGGCACTCTGGGCGCACCCACAATGCACCCAGGCAGCTGGGAGAGTTTTAAAACTTTGCATAGCCCCGCCCCACGCCTTCTCAACCGCGCCCAGCCTCACACCCTCAGTCCTTCCTCTTGCACCGTGCTTACGCATCCTAGGCTTGCAGAGCCTGCTGCTGCTGCTGCTGCAGGACTCGTCAGCTCACTACACAGGATGGTTAAGTCGGCGATGACACTAGAAGCAAGCACTAGTTTGTCTCTGAAGGTGCGGCGGCCGGTCGGTTGGAGGGATCTCTTCGGCCGGCCGCATTTCGAGTGGGTACGGATGGAAACTTTTTACCTAAAATGAGGGAAATTGGCTTCGGCCCCATAGGGCTTTATTGCCTTCCCCTGGGCCGGCATTAGTAGACCCTAGTAAGGAGAATAATAGAGCGGCATGGTCATCCGAAGAACTTAAAAACATACAGCAGGCCTTTTTTTTCCGCCATACATACCTACAGATTTTATATTTTTTTTACATTATATATATATAATATACATATATACACACATATATATATATATACATATATAAACACACATACACATGCACACACGCATAAACAATCTTAAATCTATCTTTAATCTATATCTACAAAATCTATAATTCAGAAATAATCCATATCTATATTCTACATAATTAATAAAGATAGATAGGATAGATAGATAGATAGATAGATAGATAGATAGATAGATAGATAGATAGATAGATAGATAGATAGACTCACATACATACATACTGTATGCAAATGAGCCAGGTGTTTGGAAGGCTGATGATGTCACTCCTTTGTGATGTCATGAGCCAGGTGTATGGCAGGCTGATGTCACTGCATTGTGATGTCATCAATTTAGAAGAATTAATACCGGGCTTGGCAGCCATTTTAGTCAGTCTCTGCTGCAGCCGGGAGATGGGAGATGGTCTTTATTTCCACCAAGAAGCTGCAGAACTACCGGTAACGGCATCATTTTTATTTTATTCAATATAGGTTTTATTGGTTTCATGGAGGGGGGGAAACTTTTGCCTTATCTCAAAGCAATGTAAAAATAACTTTGACAATGAAACTTAATAAATAAATTTCGAGTTGAACTATATAATGTTTGTCTGTGATATTTTATAAGGTCTACAAACAGGGGAAGGAGGGGAGGGTAAGAGGGGGAGCGGTAAGGGAGGGTAGGTATCTATGACATGGGAGAAAGAGAAAATAAAACAAAAAGGGGGGGGGGGGGCGGGCTCCGGGATTGTTGTTTCTCTTTACGATTGTGATTTAAACGTGTTACTCACATGTCCCTGTCTGTAACCACCTAGTAAATAGGGGTGAGCTCCGGGCATCTATCCATATCGCCCAGGCGTGATACAATTTATCATAGCCTGACGGCTCATCTAGAAGCCTCATTCTCTCCATACGCTCTATTTCGTGGATCATTGTTATTTTTAGTGGAGTGCATTTTTTATGCAGCACACAAGGGGGAGACAGCGGCCTACCAAAATCTAGTTGGCTGCTGCTGTTGTGGCTTTCTTTTTTTTTAAAAAAAAAAGGTAGGTTCCGTTCTTCCATGGTGAGGAATAGGCAGGGAGGTTCCATTTTTGCCAGCTGGGGAATGCTTATAGGCAAGGCCTTATCCCTGGTGGTGCATGTAACGTCAGACCACGTTTCAGACATGCAGCAGCAGCGGCGGTGGCGGCAGCAGCAGCATTCAGTCCGTCAGTGGCTGACAAACGAGCTCCATGCAAGTTTACAGTAAACAGACACATTTCTTCCTTTACTGTATTGACTGCGGTCTGTAATCGAGCGGTTGAACTGTTTCTGTGTCCATGCATTGAATAAAGCAATACATCCTTGTAAAGTAGGCGTCCGTTCGTTGGAGTTCTTTGCTCCCCGAGTGTTGCTCCATCTCTAAGCATTGGCCTGGATCTTCATGGACGAATACTACCCATCCCATGTGGAGCGTGTATCTCAGCCCGCGTGGAGTGCTGCAGTCCAATGAGGTATTCCATGCTGCATAGCAAGCCTCGGGCCTGTGTGATTGGGGGTCCGCTGCTGTCTGTCCACTCTGAAGCGCGCATCCGGGGCCGGCCGGGCGGCCACTTTTCGACTACCAGCGACTGCAGGTCACTCACACAGGCTGGTTGGAATGGCCTAGCATTATCCTGATCCGGAGGTGTAACTTAAAGCTGCGGGGCCCCAGTACAAAGTCTGGAACTGGGCCCCCAAACTATAAAGCTTCATTGATAGCATTGGTTTACAATGTGGGGAAGAGAGACTTTATGGGCCCCCTAGGGCTCCGGGCCCCAGGTGCGAGCGCACCCCCTGCACATACACCCATAACCCGAAACGGGTTTCACCTGTAGCCCGGCCCGCCCAACTCCACTTCCAAGGCTTGAGGCAACACGCTCAGCCGTCACTCTGGGCGCACCCACAATGCACCCAGGCAGCTGGGAGAGTTTTAAAACTTTGCATAGCCCCGCCCCACGCCTTCTCTACCGCGCCCAGCCTCACACCCTCAGTCCTTCCTCTTGCACCGTGCTCACGCATCCTAGGCTTGCAGAGCCTGCTGCTGCTGCTGCTGCTGCAGGACTCGTCAGCTCCCTACACAGGATGGTTAAGCCGGCGATGACACTAGAAGCAAGCACTAGTTTGTCTCTGAAGGTGCGGCGGCCGGTCGGTTGGAGGGATCTCTTCGGCCGGCCGCATTTCGAGTGGGGACGGATGGAAACTTTTTACCTAAAATGAGGGAAATTGGCTTCGGCCCCATAGGGCTTTATTGCCTTCCCCTGGGCCGGCATTAGTAGACCCTAGTAAGGAGAATAATAGAGCGGCATGGTCAGCCGAAGAACTTAATAACATACAGCAGGCCTTTTTTTTCCGCCATACATACCTACAGATTTTATATATTTTTTACATTATATATATATATATATATATATATATATATATATATATATACACATATATATATATATATATATATACATATATACACACACATACACATGCACACACACATAAACAATCTTAAATCTATCTTTAATCTATATCTACAAAATCTATAATTCAGAAATAATCCATATCTATATTCTACATAATTAATAAAGATAGATAGATAGATAGATAGATAGATAGATAGATAGACTCACATACATACATACTGTATGCAAATGAGCCAGGTGTTTGGAAGGTTGATGATGTCACTCCTTTGTGATGTCATGAGCCAGGTGTATGGCAGGCTGATGTCACTGCATTGTGATGTCATCAATTTAGAAGAATTAATACCGGGCTTGGCAGCCATTTTAGTCAGTCTCTGCTGCAGCCGGGAGACGGGAGATGGTCTTTATTTCCACCAAGAAGCTGCAGAACTACCGGTAACGGCATCATTTTTATTTTATTCAATATAGGTTTTATTGGTTTCATGGAGGGGGGGAAACTTTTGCCTTATCTCAAAGCAATGTAAAAATAACTTTGACAATGAAACTTAATAAATAAATTTCGAGTTGAACTATATAATGTTTGTCTGTGATATTTTATAAGGTCTACAAACGGGAAGGAGGGGAGGGTAAGAGGGGGAGCGGTAAGGGAGGGTAGGTATCTATGACATGGGAGAAAGAGAAAATAAAACAAAAAGGGGGGGGGGGGGCGGGCTCCGGGATTGTTGTTTCTCTTTACGATTGTGATTTAAACGTGTTACTCACATGTCCCTGTCTGTAACCACCTAGTAAATAGGGGTGAGCTCCGGGCATCTATCCATATCGCCCAGGCGTGATACAATTTATCATAGCCTGACGGCTCATCTAGAAGCCTCATTCTCTCCATACGCTCTATTTCGTGGATCATTGTTATTTTTAGTGGAGTGCATTTTTTATGCAGCACACAAGGGGGAAACAGCGGCCTACCAAAATCTAGTTGGCTGCTGCTGTTGTGGCTTTCTTTTTTTTAAAAAAAAAAGGTAGGTTCCGTTCTTCCATGGTGAGGATCTTGTGCAGCATAGTAATTAACGCGGCTGCAGGTGACTGGGGGCGGAGCTTATGTTAATAGCGAGCTAGATGGGGGAGGAGCGTAGAGCGGAAAGGGGGGGAAGAAGACAGGAAGAGGAGCAGAAGTGAAGAAGCGTGGAACAGAGAGGACGGAGCCGGACAAGACTGAAGAAACTCGTGGATTACAAATTTTAAAACAGAGCAAGCTGAGCGGAGGAGCAGAAGAAAAACCAGAAGACTTACAGCGGAGGTCGGGAGACATCGGGCGAAGCGGAGAAGAAGAGAGCCGGCAAGCGAAAGAAGAAGACGACAATGGAGGACCTGCGGGCGAGAATCCAGGCGGCGGTCAGGCAGGACGGCACCGGCTGGCTCGAAGAACTTCTGTCGAGCTGCAGGACGACCGCGGGTGCAGCCGAGCTGGAAGGATCCGGGACGCAGCTGAGCGGAGCCAGTGAAGCGCCGCCGGAAGCAGAGGAGCAGCGGCGGGGAAGACCGCAGCGAAGAAAGCAACCGCCAGCGAGGCTCAGCCCGAGCCCAGCGAACAAGCGGCGCGGACGGAGGAGCAGCAGAGGAGAAGAAACAGCAGCGGGAGCCGCTGGCACCGGAAACAAGATGGCGCCCGGTTCAAATCGTGTGACGGGAAAACGGCCCGCCACGAGGCAGCGCTCACCGCCGGCGAGCGGGAGCAGAAGAGAGGAGCTACAACAAGCAGCAGCGGCAGCAGCAGCCCCCACAAGGGCAGGGCAGTTAGCGCTGGAGCGCGAGGCACCACAGAGAAGGAGAGGCCAGTCTACAGTTCAGACAGAGGATAGAGGGAACACGCGGGGAGGGCGCGTACCCCGCCAGGATTATAGAGCATCGCAGCCAGAGCGCAGCGCAGCGGAAGGTAGGCGACTGAAAGGAGGGGGGGCAAGTAGAAGGGTGAACATCCCACGAGCAGCAGCCCCCCTTAGCACCCCTGCCAGCAGCCCTGTAAGCAGCCCAGGCCCTGCCACTTTAGCTCCAAGGAGGGCACATAGAGGGGGGGGGTAGCTCGTTTTCGGGGTCACGTAGTCCGACCCCGGGCCCCCATGCAGCTAGCCACACGGGACATAGTCGCAGCATGTCTGCTTACCATCTCTGTCATAGACAGGAGGCTTCCCTATGTCCGGGGCAGCAGGAGGTGGTATACCCCACCCAAAGGCCTAGCGGACACAATTCACCACTGCAGCCACCCGCTACAGTCATGCAGCGCCGGTGTTTCGTTAACCCGAGATACCTCGACCCACGGCTGCAAGAAACGCTGGGTTATTCGTCCCAAGTATCTGACAACCACGCTAGCAGTAGCCGCCAAGGGCAGGGCGCTAGGCGTAGGCGCAGGGACAGAGCCAGGGCGATAAGACAAGAAGCCAGGCGTTCTAGGCAGCTAGAGCAGGCGAGCAGCGCTTCAAGTAACAGCAGCGGCAGGGCAAGAGGAGATAGCAGGATAGATAGGAGCAGCTCAGAAGAAGATGGACGGGACTCAGAAGAACGTCGGCACCCACTCGATTTACAAGCCAAGCAAACTTCAAAAGACTACAGGAGCTACAGAAGTAAAGGCCACTCGCAAGGACGGTCATGCGGACACCAGCCTGGTTTGGCCCATCAGCAGAGGGCGCAGGAGGCTACGCGTAAGGACAGTCGGCATCCCACGCCAGACCACAGGATCCGGAGGAGGAATACAGCTGGGACATCACCCTTGGCGTTGCCGGAGGTCGGTCGAGCTGGTGAGTTGTCTTTGCATAATGCTTGGTGTAATGTGATGGATCCCGCGAGGGGCGTGGAGAAACAAGATTTGGTCACGGTGTTAAGGTCATTGTTGAGCAAGGTGGATCCGCAAGAAGGGCCTTCAGGGTCCTGTGGTTCACCGGGGGGCAGAGGCCCGCCGGTGAGTAATGTGTCTGGAAGCTCAACGTTGTGTACAGATGGTGACCCAACGGAAGGTTTAAGATATGCAGATTCGATGTTCTGCGGTGTTGCCCCGCTAGGGGTAGGTTTGGCTGATGATGTTATGGAACGGATCAAAAAAGGTTTATATGTGGATATTTGGTCCTTATTGTCGGTGGACCACGTTATGGTCGACAAGGAACGGTTGTCTGAACGTGGTACAGAAAAGAAGCCGAAGATTGCTAAGACGTTCGGCAATTGGCTTCAAGCTTATTTGGTTTTGGCTCATGTGGTGTGTCAGCATCAGCCGGGTAAAGGACCGGAGTTGATGGTATATTTAAATACAATATTCAGCGCCTATAAGCTGCACGGTGGGTCAGCTTGGTGGTGCTATGATGAGGATTTCCGAAGGCGTGTATCGGGAATGAGCCACATAAGCTGGGCCACAAAAGCAACCGATGTGTGGATCCAGCTGATCCTAGCACAACGGCCCGCCAGAACGTCCTTTCCGACGGGAGCCGCGGGAGGCGGGCAACAGCCCCCTGCGGCAGCACAGAGACCTAACGGCACATGTTGGCTCTATAACGAGGGCCATTGCAGATTTTTCGCCACCTGCAAATTCCGACATGAATGCTCGGTTTGCGGGGGCCAGCATGCAGCAGTTCGCTGCTTTAAAAAACAAAGAGCGTCTGCCACAGTGGGTGGTGCCGGTGGAGCACCGCACCCCAGTGAAAAGCCGGGTCCTGCATCTGTGGTTAGACAGTTACCACAGGAAGCAGGCGGCAAAAATGCTTAAAGATGGTTTTTCTGAAGGTTTTGTGATTCCGTTCGTTTTTTCTCCCGCGTCGATGTTTTCCCCGAATTTAAAATCGGCATTGGATAACATTGATTTGGTTAAAGAGAAGTTGCTTAAAGAAGTGGAGCTGGGCCGCATGGCCGGCCCCTTCGAAACACCGCCCTTTACCAATTTGCGGGTTTCCCCCTTGGGTTTGGTACCTAAGAAAGAAACCGGTAAATTCCGTTTAATTCATCACCTTTCGTTCCCGGCCGGCGACTCGGTTAACGACGGTATATCGAAAGAGCAGGCGGCGGTGACGTATACGTCATTTGATTGCGCGGTGCGTTTGGTTAGAGCGGCGGGCAAGCGAGCTCAGCTGGCGAAGACGGACATTGAGTCCGCCTTCCGTTTGTTACCAGTACACCCCGATTGTTTCCACCTCCTGCGGTGCCGGGTTAAAAATCAATTTTTCATAGACATGTGTCTACCGATGGGATGCTCGATTTCGTGTTACTATTTTGAATTGTTTAGTTCTTTTTTGGAGTGGCTACTCAAGCATGAGACGGGCATCTCATCGGTGATACATTACTTAGACGATTTTTTGTTCGTGGGCCCGGAAAAATCGGGCAATTGCGTATTTTTGCTCAAAACTTTCCAGTCTCTCATGCGTCGGGTGGGGGTCCCGTTATCAGAAGAGAAAACGGTGGGCCCATTAACACGGATCACTTTCCTCGGGATCGAGATCGACTCCGAGGATATGGTTTTTAGGCTACCAGTTGAGAAAATAGCAAGGTTACACCAAGTGGTCAATGAAGTGTCCAGCTGCAGGAAGGTCATCCTGCGTCAGATCCAGAGGCTGGCAGGCCTGCTTAACTTTGCGTGTAAAGTTATCCCCATGGGGCGGGTCTTCTCGAGAAGACTGACTTTAGCCATGGCGGGGGTTCGGGAACCCCACCATTTTGTGCGCGTGACGCAGGGTATAAGAGCAGACCTACACATCTGGAAGGTGTTTTTGCAATCCTTCAACGGGCAGGTGATATGCCCGAAGGAGGAGGTGACCGGAAGCGACATATGCCTGTTTGCGGACGCATCGGGATCAGGAGGTTTTGGGGTCATCTTTAATAACCATTGGTGCCGGGAGCCATGGCCTCAGAGTTGGTTGGACAGAAAGTGGACAAAAAACGTGACACTGTTGGAATTCTTTCCGTTGGTGGTAGCTTTGGAATTGTGGATCTCTGAGCTGCAGGACCGCAAGGTATGTTTCTGGTCAGATAATGCTGCGGTGGTACATGTCATCAATAAACAGACCGCGGCTTCTCCTCCCGTGTTGGCATTGTTGAGACATGTGGTTTTGAAATGTCTTCAAAGCAATATTTACTTGCGAGCCAGACATGTTCCGGGTCGTGACAATGGGGCGGCTGACGCACTCTCTCGTTTACAGATGGAGGCGTTCAGGGACAGTCACCCCCAGGCGGAGGCCGAGGGGGCACGATGCCCCCCTCACTTATGGAAGCTGGCAGAGCAGGATTGCTGAAGCTGGTGGAGGCATCGGTCACGCGCGCGACGTGGAACAGTTATAATTCCATTTGGTTACATTGGCTTTCATTGTCAGGCGGTTGTGTGGTCAACGGCGACAAGGCGCGGGCAGCTACGCTGGACATGCTGTCAGTATTGCGGGAAAAACAGCGGTCCGTCGGATTAGCGAAGAAACATTTAGCCGGCGTAGCGTTTTTGTTAAAATTGCACTGCAAGGCGGATGTCACGAAGGAGTTTATTTTCCGCCAAATAATACGCGGTTGGAAAAAGGAGAAGACGCGCATTGACAAACGACGACCGATCACGTTTTCCCTGTTAATAAGGCTGTTAGAAATATTAGAGAGTGTTTGCGACAACAGCTCGGAAGCGTTGCTATTCAGTGCAGCCTTTTCGGTTGCGTTTTTCGCGGCATTACGTATCGGCGAGTTGGTCCCGGCAAGTAAAAACAAGCCGGGCGGCCTTCGCCACAGCGACGTTGTTTCATCGGGAGAGGCGTTGCGGGTATGCATTAGAAAGTCCAAAACGGACCTGTACGGCAGAGGCGAATGGATAACAATTAACAGCCTTGGCTCCAAGTGGTGTCCGGTAGCCACGGTACGCGAGTATATGAGCTCGCGTAACATCTGTGATCAATTTTTTGTCCATTCGTCGGGCACCCCCCTTACCCGGTTCCAATTTTCGGCGGTCTTCCGGTCAGCTCTACGCGCGGCAGGTACGAATGCGGCCGAATTCGGTACGCATTCGTTTAGAATAGGGGCGGCAACCATGGCTGACGCACATGGTATGAAAGAGGAGGACGTAAAACGTCTGGGTAGATGGAAGTCGCAGGCCTATAAATCCTACATTAGACCGGACCTAGTATTATAAGAACTCGTAGGTGAGGTTTATGTCTTGGTTAATTCGCTTTGTTTTGGCCGGTATGGTTTCTGTTTCTTTGTTTCTATCTTTCAGCTGCGGAACCGTGGAAAATATGGATTGTCGGTCACTCTTTTGTGTATTGGGCCGAAAAGAGGGCAGCAACTCGGCCACTAGGAAGGAGCCTGGGAATGACGGACACGGTGGTAAACTGGTATGGAATTCGAGGCCTACAGTGGCCCAGTTTGCTGAGAATCGTTACGGAAATCAGCAGGTGGACCCCCCGGCGAGTCATTCTGGTCATGCACGCCGGGGGGAACGACCTAGGAAAATTGAAGCTGGGCGATTTACTCGTCTTGATAAAACAGGACATGCTCCGTTTTAGGGAGTGCTTTCAGGAATCTGTGCTGGTCTGGTCGGATATTATCGCCAGGAGATGTTGGAGGGGGGCTAGAAGCCCCGAAGCAATGGAGAATGTTCGAAAGGTGGTCAACCAAAGGATTTCAAAGTTTGTGCATTCCCTGGGTGGGATTGCTATACGCCACTGGGAGTTGGAGGACAGAGAGAGAGGTGCACTGAGGAGTGACGGGGTACACCTGAACGAAGTTGGTTTGGACACTTTTTTGTCTGGTTTGCAGGATGGAGTCGAGGCTGCGTTAGCTCGGGTTCGTGGGGTGGGGCGGAATGCGCCGTGAAGTATACGGCGCATGCCGCGTGGCCTGAACTTTCCATGCTGGATAGAAGGAAGGTTTACAAGCCCAAGAAAAGCGGGCTTACAAACGTCCAGTGGAACTTTAAAGTTAAATTCGGTTAAGTTAAGCGGGTTGTAGCATGGGAAGGGTTAGCGAGTTTTAGAAATAATAGGTAGAAAGGTTAAATCGTTAATAAAGCTGTGGCCTACCCCACATTTGACACTAAAGAAGTTGTTGGTAAGTTTTTTTTGGTTAGATGGTAAGGGAGCGTCAGTCAGGCTGATGCCCCCAGTCTCTTGTGCAGCATAGTAATTAACACGGCTGCAGGTGACTGGGGGCGGAGCTTATGTTAATAGCGAGCTAGAGGGGGGAGGAGCGTAGAGCGGAAAGGGGGGGAAGAAGACAGGAAGAGGAGCAGAAGTGAAGAAGCGTGGAACAGAGAGGACGGAGCCGGACAAGACACCCACCCGCCCGGGGATTGGGCAGGGAGAGACTTTATAGGACTTTTATTCGTTGGAAGTTGTCACAGCTGGTTTGGCCTGAACTTTCCATGCTGGATAGAAGGAAGGTTTACAAGCCCAAGAAAAGCGGGCTTACAAACGTCCAGTGGAACTTTAAAGTTAAATTCGGTTAAGTTAAGCGGGTTGTAGCATGGGAAGGGTTAGCGAGTTTTAGAAATAATAGGTAGAAAGGTTAAATCGTTAATAAAGCTGTGGCCTACCCCACATTTGACACTAAAGAAGTTGTTGGTAAGTTTTTTTTGGTTAGATGGTAAGGGAGCGTCAGTCAGGCTGATGCCCCCAGTCATAGGCAGGGAGGTTCCATTTTTGCCAGCTGGGGAATGCTTATAGGCAAGGCCTTATCCCTGGTGGTGCATGTAACGTCAGACCACGTTTCAGACATGCAGCAGCAGCGGCGGTGGCGGCAGCAGCAGCATTCAGTCCGTCAGTGGCTGACAAACGAGCTCCATGCAAGTTTACATTAAACAGACACATTTCTTCCTTTACTGTATTGACTGCGGTCTGTAATCGAGCGGTTGAACTGTTTCTGTGTCCATGCATTGAATAAAGCAATACATCCTTGTAAAGTAGGCGTCCGTTCGTTGGAGTTCTTTGCTCCCCGAGTGTTGCTCCATCTCTAAGCATTGGCCTGGATCTTCATGGACGAATACTGCCCATCCCACGTGGAGCGTGTATCTCAGCCCGCGTGGAGTGCTGCAGTCCAATGAGGTATTCCATGCTGCATAGCAAGCCTCGGGCCTGTGTGATTGGGGGTCCGCTGCTGTCTGTCCACTCTGAAGCGCGCATCCGGGGCCGGCCGGGCGGCCACTTTTCGACTACCAGCGACTGCAGGTCACTCACACAGGCAGGTTGGAATGTCATGAGCCAGGTGTATGGCAGGCTGATGTCACTCCATTGTGATGTCATCAATTTAGAAGCATTAATACCGGGCTTGGCAGCCATTTTAGTCAGTCTCTGCTGCAGCCTGGAGACGGGAGATGGTCTTTATTTCCACCAAGAAGCTGCAGAACTACCGGTAACGGCATCATTTTTATTTTATTCAATATAGGTTTTATTGGTTTCATGGAGGGGAGGGGGAACTTTTGCCTTATCTCAAAGCAATGTAAAAATAACTTTGACAATGAAACTTAATAAATAAATTTCGAGTTGAACTATATAATGTTTGTCTGTGATATTTTATAAGGTCTACAAACAGGGGAAGGAGGGGAGGGTAAGAGGGGGAGCGGTAAGGGAGGGTAGGTATCTATGACATGGGAGAAAGAGAAAATAAAACAAAAAGGGGGGGCGGGCTCCGGGATTGTTGTTTCTCTTTACGATTGTGATTTAAACGTGTTACTCACATGTCCCTGTCTGTAACCACCTAGTAAATAGGGGTGAACTCCGGGCATCTATCCATATCGCCCAGGCGTGATACAATTTATCATAGCCTGATTGCTCATCTAGAAGCCTCATTCTCTCCATACGCTCTATTTCGTGGATCATTGTTATTTTTAGTGGAGTGCATTTTTTATGCAGCACACAAGGGGAAGACAGCGGCCTACCAAAATCTAGTTGGCTGCTGCTGTTGTGGCTTTCTTTTTTTTTTTTTTTTTAAAAAGGTAGGTTCCGTTCTTCCATGGTGAGGAATAGGCAGGGAGGTTCCATTTTTGCCAGCTGGGGAATGCTTATAGGCAAGGCCTTATCCCTGGTGGTGCATGTAACGTCAGACCACGTTTCAGACATGCAGCAGCAGCGGCGGTGGCGGCAGCAGCAGCATTCAGTCCGTCAGTGGCTGACAAACGAGCTCCATGCAAGTTTACCGTAAACAGACACATTTCTTCCTTTACTGTATTGCCTGCGGTCTGTAATCGAGCGGTTGAACTGTGTCTGTGTCCATGCATTGAATAAAGCAATACATCCTTGTAAAGTAGGCGTCCGTTCGTTGGAGTTCTTTGCTCCCCGAGTGTTGCTCCATCTCTAAGCATTGGCCTGGATCTTCATGGACGAATACTGCCCATCCCACGTGGAGTGCTGCAGTCCAATGAGGTATTCCATGCTGCATAGCAAGCCTCGGGCCTGTGTGATTGGGGGTCCGCTGCTGTCTGTCCACTCTGAAGCGCGCATCCGGGGCCGGCCGGGCGGCCACTTTTCGACTACCAGCGACTGCAGGTCACTCACACAGGCTGGTTGGAATGGCCTAGCATTATCCTGATCCGGAGGTGTAACTTGAAGCTGCGGGGCCCCCAAACTATAAAGCTTCATTGATAGCATTGCTTTACAATGTGGGGAAGAGAGACTTTATGGGCCCCCTAGGGCTCCGAGCACCAGGTGCGAGTGCACCCCCTGCACATACACCCATAACCCGAAACGGGTTTCACCTGTAGCCCGGCCCGCCCAACTCCACTTCCAAGGCTTGAGGCAACACGCTCAGCCAACACTCTGGGCGCACCCACAATGCACCCAGGCAGCTGGGAGAGTTTTAAAACTTTGCATAGCCCCGCCCCACGCCTTCTCAACCGCGCCCAGCCTCACACCCTCAGTCCTTCCTCTTGCACCGTGCTCACGCATCCTAGGCTTGCAGAGCCTGCTGCTGCTGCTGCAGGACTCGTCAGCTCCCTACACAGGATGGTTAAGCCGGCGATGACACTAGAAGCAAGCACTAGTTTGTCTCTGAAGGTGCGGCGGCCGGTCGGTTGGAGGGATCTCTTCGGCCGGCCGCATTTCGAGTGGGGACGGATGGAACTTTTTACCTAAAATGAGGGAAATTGGCTTCGGCCCCATAGGGCTTTATTGCCTTCCCCTGGGCCGGCATTAGTAGACCCTAGTAAGGAGAATAATAGAGCGGCATGGTCATCCGAAGAACTTAAAAACATACAGCAGGCCTTTTTTTTCCGCCATACATACCTACAGATTTTATATTTTTTTTACATTATATATATATATAATATATATATATACACACATATATATATATATATACATATATAAACACACATACACATGCACACACGCATAAACAATCTTAAATCTATCTTTAATCTATATCTACAAAATCTATAATTCAGAAATAATCCATATCTATATTCTACATAATTAATAAAGATAGATAGGATAGATAGATAGATAGATAGACTCACATACATACATACTGTATGCAAATGAGCCAGGTGTTTGGAAGGCTGATGATGTCACTCCTTTGTGATGTCATGAGCCGGGTGTATGGCAGGCTGATGTCACTCCATTGTGATGTCATCAATTTAGAAGCATTAACCCCTTGAGTGGCAGGTTTCCTACCACCCTGTCGTGCCCACCAGGGCAGGTTTTTTAAAATGGTCTAATCATTGAATTTCAACGAATTTTGCAGTTGCGTCTCAAGAGCCATAACTTTTTCATTTTTCCATTGACATGGCCATATGAGGGCTTGTTTTTTGCGGGACAAGTTGTGATTTTTTAAACAGGGGGGAGGAAAAAAAGAAATGGGGAAAAAAGAAAAAAAGGGGCCATGTCATTAAGGGGTTAAATAATGTATTAACTTCCTTCTCTGGGTCATTATGACGCACACGTATACCACATGTGTGATTGTATTTTTGATTTTTTACAAAGTAAAGGGAGACAAGTGTTTTTTTAATTTTTTTAAATAATTTTTTTACTTTTTATTTTTTTTTATTTTTATTTTTTTGTCCCTTTAGGGGACTTCCACAGGGACCCATCAGGACCCCTGATCACATTCCGGGGGTCTGATGGTGACAGCCCTTTACATGCTGCAGTGACAACCCTTTACATGCTGCAGTCACATAGACTGCAGCATGCAAAGGGTTAACACAGCAGAGATTGGAGGTTTTCTCTGATCTCTGCTGTAAGAGCAGGTACCTAGCTGTCCTCTCACAGCCAAGCACCAAGCTCTCCCTGTCACAGAGACTATCGGCTTGCTTCTGACAAGCCGATGGTCTCTATGGCAACCTGTAAACAAAGCAGGACATTGCCGACATGTCGGCAATATCTTCTGCTTGTTTTTCAAAGCCCTTGCTTTGTTCTCTGTGGGACTGTGCAGGCAGAGCACACTGTCACAGCTTGTGGCATTGTGCTCTGCAGCTCCCATAGTGATACATAGCCCGGAAATCTTCCGGGCTATGTTGCTATGAGCAGTGGAGCTCGTCCCGGAAAATTTCCGGGTGTGCCACTCAAGGGGTTAATACCGGGCTTGACAGCCATTTTAGTCAGTCTCTGCTGCAGCCTGGAGACGGGAGATGGTCTTTATTTCCACCAAGAAGCTGCAGAACTACCGGTAACGGCATCATTTTTATTTTATTCAATATAGGTTTTATTGGTTTCATGGAGGGGGGGAAACTTTTGCCTTATCTCAAAGCAATGTAAAAATAACTTTGACAATGAAACTTAATAAATAAATTTCGAGTTGAACTATATAATGTTTGTCTGTGATATTTTATAAGGTCTACAAACAGGGGAAGGAGGGGAGGGTAAGAGGGGGAGCGGTAAGGGAGGGTAGGTATCTATGACATGGGAGAAAGAGAAAATAAAACAAAAAGGGGGGGGGGCTCCGGGATTGTTGTTTCTCTTTACGATTGTGATTTAAACGTGTTACTCACATGTCCCTGTCTGTAACCACCTAGTAAATAGGGGTGAGCTCCGGGCATCTATCCATATCGCCCAGGCGTGATACAATTTATCATAGCCTGACGGCTCATCTAGAAGCCTCATTCTCTCCATACGCTCTATTTCGTGGATCATTGTTATTTTTAGTGGAGTGCATTTTTTATGCAGCACACAAGGGGGAGACAGCGGCCTACCAAAATCTAGTTGGCTGCTGCTGTTGTGGCTCTCTTTTTTTTATTTAAAAAAAAAGGTAGGTTCCGTTCTTCCATTGTGAGGAATAGGCAGGGAGGTTCCATTTTTGCCAGCTGGGGAATGCTTATAGGCAAGGCCTTATCCCTGGTGGTGCATGTAACGTCAGACCACGTTTCAGACATGCAGCAGCAGCGGCGGTGGCGGCAGCAGCAGCATTCAGTCCGTCAGTGGCTGACAAACGAGCTCCATGCAAGTTTACAGTAAACAGACACATTTTTTCCTTTACTGTATTGCCTGCGGTCTGTAATCGAGCGGTTGAACTGTTTCTGTGTCCATGCATTGAATAAAGCAATACATCCTTGTAAAGTAGGCGTCCGTTCGTTGGAGTTCTTTGCTCCCCGAGTGTTGCTCCATCTCTAAGCATTGGCCTGGATCTTCATGGACGAATACTGCCCATCCCATGTGGAGCGTGTATCTCAGCCCGCGTGGAGTGCTGCAGTCCAATGAGGTATTCCATGCTGCATAGCAAGCCTCGGGCCTGTGTGATTGGGGGTCCGCTGCTGTCTGTCCACTCTGAAGCGCGCACCCGGGGCCGGCCGGGCAGCCACTTTTCGACTACCAGCGACTGCAGGTCACTCACACAGGCTGGTTGGAATGGCCTAGCATTATCCTGATCCAGAGGTGTAACTTGAAGCTGCGAGGCCCCAGTACATAGTCTGGAACTGGGCCCCCAAACTATAAAGCTTCATTGATAGCATTGGTTTACAATGTGGGGAAGAGAGACTTTATGGGCCCCCTAGGGCTCCGGGTCCCAGGTGCAAGCGCACCCCCTGCACATACACCCATAACACGAAACGGCTTTCACCTGTAGCCCGGCCCGCCCAACTCCACTTCCAAGGCTTGAGGCAACACGCTCACCCGGCACTCTGGGCGCACCCACAATGCACCCAGGCAGCTGGGAGAGGTTTAAAACTTTGCATAGCCCCGCCCCACGCCTTCTCAACCGCGCCCAGCCTCACACCCTCAGTCCTTCCTCTTGCACCGTGCTCACGCATCCTAGGCTTGCAGAGCCTGCTGCTGCTGCTGCAGGACTCGTCAGTTCCCTACACAGGATGGTTAAGCCGGCGATGACACTAGAAGCAAGCACTAGTTTGTCTCTGAAGGTGCGGCGGCCGGTCGGTTGGAGGGATCTCTTCGGCCGGCCGCATTTCGAGTGGGGACGGATGGAAACTTTTTACCTAAAATGAGGGAAATTGGCTTCGGCCCCATAGGGCTTTATTGCCTTCCCCTGGGCCGGCATTAGTAGACCCTAGTAAGGAGAATAATAGAGCGGCATGGTCATCCGAAGAACTTAAAAACATACAGCAGGCCTTTTTTTTCCGCCATACATACCTACAGATTTTATATTTTTTTTACATTATATATATATATATATATATATATATATATATATATATATATACATATATACACACACATACACATGCACACACACATAAACAATCTTAAATCTATCTTTAATCTATATCTACAAAATCTATAATTCAGAAGTAATCCATATCTATATTCTACATAATTAATAAAGATAGATAGGATAGATAGATAGATAGATAGATAGATAGATAGACTCACATACATACATACTGTATGCAAATGAGCCAGGTGTTTGGAAGGCTGATGATGTCACTCCTTTGTGATGTCATCAATTTAGAAGCATTAACCCCTTGAGTGGCAGGTTTCCTACCACCCTGTCGTGCCCACCAGGGCAGGTTTTTTAAAATGGTCTAATCATTGAATTTCAACTGGTTTTGCAGTTGCGTCTCAAGAGCCATAACTTTTTCATTTTTCCATTGACATGGCCATATGAGGGCTTGTTTTTTGCGGGACAAGTTGTGATTTTTTAAACAGGGGGGAGGAAAAAAAGAAATGGGGAAAAAAGAAAAAAAGGGGCCATGTCATTAAGGGGTTAAATAATGTATTAACTTCCTTCTCTGGGTCATTACGACGCAAACGTATACCACATGTGTGATTGTATTTTTGATTTTTTACAAAGTAAAGGGAGACAAGTGTTTTTTTAATTTTTTTAAATAATTTTTTTACTTTTTATTTTTTTTTATTTTTATTTTTTTGTCCCTTTAGGGGACTTCCACAGGGACCCATCAGGACCCCTGATCACATTCCGGGGGTCTGATGGTGACAGCCCTTTACATGCTGCAGTGACAACCCTTTACATGCTGCAGTCACATAGACTGCAGCATGCAAAGGGTTAACACAGCAGAGATTGGAGGTTTTCTCTGATCTCTGCTGTAAGAGCAGGTACCTAGCTGTCCTCTCACAGCCAAGCACCAAGCTCTCCCTGTCACAGAGACCATCGGCTTGCTTCTGACAAGCCGATGGTCTCTATGGCAACCTGTAAACAAAGCAGGACATTGCCGACATGTCGGCAATATCTTCTGCTGGTTTTTCAAAGCCCTTGCTTTGTTCTCTGTGGGACTGTGCAGGCAGAGCACACTGTCACAGCTTGTGGCATTGTGCTCTGCAGCTCCCATAGTGATACATAGCCCGGAAATCTTCCGGGCTATGTTGCTATGAGCAGTGGAGCTCGTCCCGGAAAATTTCCGGGTGTGCTACTCAAGGGTTTAATACCGGGCTTGACAGCCATTTTAGTCAGTCTCTGCTGCAGCCTGGAGACGGGAGATGGTCTTTATTTCCACCAAGAAGCTGCAGAACTACCGGTAACGGCATCATTTTTATTTTATTCAATATAGGTTTTATTGGTTTCATGGAGGGGGGGAAACTTTTGCCTTATCTCAAAGCAATGTAAAAATAACTTTGACAATGAAACTTAATAAATAAATTTCGAGTTGAACTATATAATGTTTGTCTGTGATATTTTATAAGGTCTACAAACAGGGGAAGGAGGGGAGGGTAAGAGGGGGAGCGGTAAGGAAGGGTAGGTATCTATGACATGGGAGAAAGAGAAAATAAAACAAAAGGGGGGGGGGCGGGCTCCGGGATTGTTGTTTCTCTTTACGATTGTGATTTAAACGTGTTACTCACATGTCCCTGTCTGTAACCACCTAGTAAATAGGGGTGAGCTCCGGGCATCTATCCATATCGCCCAGGCGTGATACAATTTATCATAGCCTGACGGCTCATCTAGAAGCCTCATTCTCTCCATACGCTCTATTTCGTGGATCATTGTTATTTTTAGTGGAGTGCATTTTTTATGCAGCACACAAGGGGGAGACAGCGGCCTACCAAAATCTAGTTGGCTGCTGCTGTTGTGGCTTTCTTTTTTTTTTTAAAAAAAAGGTAGGTTCCGTTCTTCCATGGTGAGGAATAGGCAGGGAGGTTCCATTCTTGCCAGCTGGGGAATGCTTATAGGCAAGGCCTTATCCCTGGTGGTGCATGTAACGTCAGACCACGTTTCAGACATGCAGCGGCGGTGGCGGCAGCAGCAGCATTCAGTCCGTCAGTGGCTGACAAACGAGCTCCATGCAAGTTTACAGTAAACAGACACATTTCTTCCTTTACTGTATTGACTGCGGTCTGTAATCGAGCGGTTGAACTGTTTCTGTGTCCATGCATTGAATAAAGCAATACATCCTTGTAAAGTAGGCGTCCGTTCGTTGGAGTTCTTTGCTCCCCGAGTGTTGCTCCATCTCTAAGCATTGGCCTGGATCTTCATGGACGAATACTGCCCATCCCATGTGGAGCGTGTATCTCAGCCCGCGTGGAGTGCTGCAGTCCAATCAGGTATTCCATGCTGCATAGCAAGCCTCGGGCCTGTGTGATTGGGGGTCCGCTGCTGTCTGTCCACTCTGAAGCGCGCACCCGGGGCCGGCCGGGCGGCCACTTTTCGACTACCAGCGACTGCAGGTCACTCACACAGGCTGGTTGGAATGGCCTAGCATTATCCTGATCCAGAGGTGTAACTTGAAGCTGCGGGGCCCCAGTACAAAGTCTGGAACTGGGCCCCCAAACTATAAAGCTTCATTGATAGCATTAATACAATGTGGGGAAGAGAGACTTTATGGGCCCCCTAGGGCTCCGGGCCCCAGGTGCGAGCGCACCCCCTGCACATACACCCATAACCCGAAACGGGTTTCACCTGTAGCCCGGCCCGCCCAACTCCACTTCCAAGGCTTGAGGCAACACGCTCAGCCGACACTCTGGGCGCACCCACAATGCACCCAGGCAGCTGGGAAAATTTTAAAACTTTGCATAGCCCCGCCCCACGCCTTCTCAACCGCGCCCAGCCTCACACCCTCAGTCCTTCCTCTTGCACCGTGCTCACGCATCCTAGGCTTGCAGAGCCTGCTGCTGCTGCTGCAGGACTCGTCAGTTCCCTACACAGGATGGTTAAGCCGGCGATGACACTAGAAGCAAGCACTAGTTTGTCTCTGAAGGTGCGGCGGCCGGTCGGTTGGAGGGATCTCTTCGGCCGGCCGCATTTCGAGTGGGGACGGATGGAAACTTTTTACCTAAAATGAGGGAAATTGGCTTCGGCCCCATAGGGCTTTATTGCCTTCCCCTGGGCCGGCATTAGTAGACCCTAGTAAGGAGAATAATAGAGCGGCATGGTCATCCGAAGAACTTAAAAACATACAGCAGGCCTTTTTTTTCCGCCATACATACCTACAGATTTTATATTTTTTTTTACATTATATATATATATATATATATATATACACATATATATATATATATACATATATACACACACATACACATGCACACACACATAAACAATCTAAAATCTGTCTTTAATCTATATCTACAAAATCTATAATTCAGAAATAATCCATATCTATATTCTACATAATTAATAAAGATAGATAGGATAGATAGATAGATAGATAGATAGATAGATAGATAGATAGATAGATAGATAGATAGACAGACTCACATACATACATACTGTATGCAAATGAGCCAGGTGTTTGGAAGGCTGATGATGTCACTCCTTTGTGATGTCATGAGCCAGGTGTATGGCAGGCTGATGTCACTCCATTGTGATGTCATCAATTTAGAAGCATTAATACCGGGCTTGGCAGCCATTTTAGTCAGTCTCTGCTGCAGCCTGGAGACGGGAGATGGTCTTTATTTCCACCAAGAAGCTGCAGAACTACCGGTATTCGGCATCATTTTTATTTTATTCAATATAGGTTTTATTGGTTTCATGGAGGGGGGGGAAACTTTTGCCTTATCTCAAAGCAATGTAAAAATAACTTTGACAATGAAACTTAATAAATAAATTTCAAGTTGAACTATATAATGTTTGTCTGTGATATTTTATAAGGTCTACAAACAGGGGAAGGAGGGGAGGGTAAGAGGGGGAGCAGTAAGGGAGGGTAGGTATCTATGACATGGGAGAAAGAGAAAATAAAAAAAAAAGGGGGGGGGGCGGGCTCCGGGATTGTTGTTTCTCTTTACGATTGTGATTTAAACGTGTTACTCACATGTCCCTGTCTGTAACCACCTAGTAAATAGGGGTGAGCTCCGGGCATCTATCCATATCGCCCAGGCGTGATACAATTTATCATAGCCTGACGGCTCATCTAGAAGCCTCATTCTCTCCATACGCTCTATTTCGTGGATCATTGTTATTTTTAGTGGAGTGCATTTTTTATGCAGCACACAAGGGGGAGACAGCGGCCTACCAAAATCTAGTTGGCTGCTGCTGTTGTGGCTTTCTTTTTTTTTTAAAAAAAAGGTAGGTTCCGTTCTTCCATGGTGAGGAATAGGCAGGGAGGTTCCATTCTTGCCAGCTGGGGAATGCTTATAGGCAAGGCCTTATCCCTGGTGGTGCATGTAACGTCAGACCACGTTTCAGACATGCAGCAGCAGCGGCGGTGGCGGCAGCAGCAGCATTCAGTCCGTCAGTGGCTGACAAACGAGCTCCATGCAAGTTTACAGTAAACAGACACATTTCTTCCTTTACTGTATTGACTGCGGTCTGTAATCGAGCGGTTGAACTGTTTCTGTGTCCATGCATTGAATAAAGCAATACATCCTTGTAAAGTAGGCGTCCGTTCGTTGGAGTTCTTTGCTCCCCGAGTGTTGCTCCATCTCTAAGCATTGGCCTGGATCTTCATGGACGAATACTGCCCATCCCATGTGGAGCGTGTATCTCAGCCCGCGTGGAGTGCTGCAGTCCAATGAGGTATTCCATGCTGCATAGCAAGCCTCGGGCTTGTGTGATTGGGGGTCCGCTGCTGTCTGTCCACTCTGAAGCGCGCACCCGGGGCCGGCCGGGCGGCCACTTTTCGACTACCAGCGACTGCAGGTCACTCACACAGGCTGGTTGGAATGGCCTAGCATTATCCTGATCCAGAGGTGTAACTTGAAGCTGCGGGGCCCCAGTACAAAGTCTGGAACTGGGCCCCCAAACTATAAAGCTTCATTGATAGCATTGGTTTACAATGTGGGGAAGAGAGACTTTATGGGCCCCCTAGGGCTCCGGGCCCCAGGTGCGAGCGCACCCCCTGCACATACACCCATAACCCGAAACGGGTTTCACCTGTAGCCCGGCCCGCCCAACTCCACTTCCAAGGCTTGAGGCAACACGCTCAGCCGACCCTCTGGGCGCACCCACAATGCACCCAGGCAGCTGGGAGAGTTTTAAAACTTTGCATAGCCCCGCCCCACGCCTTCTCAACCGCGCCCAGCCTCACACCCTCAGTCCTTCCTCTTGCACCGTGCTCACGCATCCTAGGCTTGCAGAGCCTGCTGCTGCTGCTGCAGGACTCGTCAGCTCCCTACACAGGATGGTTAAGCCGGCGATGACACTAGAAGCAAGCACTAGTTTGTCTCTGAAGGTGCGGCGGCCGGTCGGTGGGAGGGATCTCTTCGGCCGGCCGCATTTCGAGTGGGGACGGATGGAAACTTTTTACCTAAAATGAGGGAAATTGGCTTCGGCCCCATAGGGCTTTATTGCCTTCCCCTGGGCCGGCATTAGTAGACCCTAGTAAGGAGGATAATAGAGCGGCATGGTCATCCGAAGAACTTAAAAACATACAGCAGGCCTTTTTTTTCCGCCATACATACCTACAGATTTTATATTTTTTTTACATTATATATTTATATATATATATATATATATATATATATATACATATATATATACATATATACACACACATACACATGCACACACACATAAACAATCTTAAATCTGTCTTTAATCTATATCTACAAAATCTATAATTCAGAAATAATCCATATCTATATTCTACATAATTAATAAAGATAGATAGGATAGATAGATAGATAGATAGATAGACAGACTCACATACATACATACTGTATGCAAATGAGCCAGGTGTTTGTAAAGGTGTTTTGCCTTATCTCAAAGCAATGTAAAAATAACTTTGACAATGAAACTTAACCCCTTAACGACCAGCCCATAGTGTTTTTACGTCCTCCCGAAGTGGGCTCTATTCTCTGAGGACGTAAAAACATGCTTCCTGCAGAGAATAGTGCCCCTCGGGCTGTGGACGTGACAGCTCCATGCTGTCGGTGTCCGCAGGTAGCTGACAGCATGGAGCTGTCATCCCGGGCTGTTCGGAGCCCCCCCCCGGCATTGCGATCGGCGCTATGCAATGGATAGCGCCGATCGCAAAAAAAGTTAATAAAAGTACATAAAAGTTAAAGATTCAGCTGCTCTGATGGATCGGATCCATCGGAGCAGCTGAAATTACTCACCGAGGTCTGGCACGCTGCTCCCCGCTCTCCTGCCGCTCCGGGGCCCGAAGCCGGTCTTCTGCGCATGCGCGCCAGGCGGCATTACGTCAGCCGCATGCGCAGAAGGCCCGGCGGCGCGGGAGATTTAAAATCTCCTGGCTCCCGGCTCCTGCAGGTAGCCGGGAGGCAGGAGATGTCCGCGGGGACTGCGGTGAGCGGTCCCCGGTACCGCGATCGCCGTTATCCAATGGTTAGCGGCGATCGCGAAAAAGTTAAAAAAAAGTTTTAAAAAAGTCAGTTTCACCTCCCCTCATGGATCGGATCCATGAGGGGAGGTGAAAATACTCACCCCCAGTCCTCAGCGGTGTCCCGATGTCCCGGGACCCGAATCCCCGTCTGCGCATGCGCGCCCGATGATTGACATCGGGCGCGTGAACAGACGGGCTCGAGCCCCGGTACCGCGATCGCCGTTATCCAATGGTTAGCGGCGATCGCGAAAAAGTTAAAAAAAAGTTTTAAAAAAGTCAGTTTCACCTCCCCTCATGGATCGGATCCATGAGGGGAGGTGAAAATACTCACCCCCAGTCCTCAGCGGTGTCCCGATGTCCCGGGACCCGAATCCCCGTCTGCGCATGCGCGCCCGATGATTGACATCGGGCGCGTGAACAGACGGGCTCGAGCCCCGGTACCCGCGATCGCCGTTATCCAATGGTTAGCGGCGATCGCGAAAAAGTTAAAAAAAAGTTTTAAAAAAGTCAGTTTCACCTCCCCTCATGGATCGGATCCATGAGGGGAGGTGAAAATACTCACCCCCAGTCCTCAGCGGTGTCCCGATGTCCCGGGACCCGAATCCCCGTCTGCGCATGCGCGCCCGATGATTGACATCGGGCGCGTGAACAGACGGGCTCGAGCCCCGGGAAATTTAAAATCCCTCTGCTTCTGGCTGCCATGTGTAGCTAGGAGCAGAGAGATTATACCGGGGACATGATCACTGTCATCCAATGGATGACAGTGATCATGTAAAGTGAGAAAAAAGTGTAAAAAAGTAAAAAAAAAAAAAGTAAAAAAAAGTTTTTAAAAGTTTAAAAAGCGTACGTTTCATCTCCCCTCATGGATCATATCCGTGAGGGAGGATGAAAGTACGTACCTAAGGCCCCCAGATTTATCCGCGGACCTTACCACAGCTTCTGCACACGCGCCCGTCGCCAAAATGGCGGGCGCATGCGCAAAAGCTGTGGATTGCCAGGATAATTTAAATTCTCCCTGCTCCTGGCTACAAAACGTAGCCAAGAGCATGGAGATTTAATGGGGGTCCGCGGTGAGCGGTTCCTGGTCACGTGTTCGCCATTATCCAATAATGGCGATCACTTAAAAGTAAAAAAAAAAATTTTAAGTTTCATCTCCCCTCACTGATGCGATCGGTGAGAGGAGATGAAACTTTTTACCGGAGGCCTGCGTATTTGAATCCCGACGCGATCTTCCTCCGTGGACCTTCCAGGATTCTGCACATGCGATTGCCGGCAAAAAGCCGGACACATGCGCAGGAGTCAGGGAGCCCAGGAAACTTAAAATCTCCTTGCTCCTAGCGACCAACGGTCACAGAGAGCCTGGAGCAGTGACCAGGGGCCTCGTTGAGCGGTCCCCGGTCACGTGATAAAAAGGTAGCGATCTACCTTAGGCCGGTCTCACATGACCGGATAGGAATTACGGATTCCGCATGCGTCTGATCCGCGGTAATACGCAGATCAATCGCATTGGATTACACAATTCCGCTCACATTAGCGGGTCAGAATTGCGTAATCCACTCGCAGAAAAGAGAACGCAGCAGGTTCTATTTTACTGCGGATATCGGCAACATAGAGCCCATTGTGCTCCATGGTCATGGATATACCCGCAGTCCATACGCAACTACATTGTATACGGGCTGCGGGTACCCGCGTCATCACTTAGCGATGGTGCGGGAAATACAAACAAAGGTGTACTGTGCATGACCGCCTGTGTGAGTAGGCAGTTATGCGCAGTACACTACGCAGCCGTACGCAGGGTCACAGCCGGGCTCACAGATGGGATCCGCTGTGGGCCTCCGCAAGCGGATTCCGCCTGCACCCGCGTGAGCCCGGCGTTATTCAGACCGCTACCTGTGATACGTATTTTACAAGAAGCCCCGGGAACGCTCGCTTTCCTGCAGTTCCAGGAGCACCTTGTTGAGCGCCTTCTGTGTGAGACCGCCGCACCTCATCAAGCTTACGGAGACTCACGGAACGCCACTTTTTACACCCCATACCCGCCACTGAGGTCAAGAAATACCCCCAAAAAGCATTAGAGGAGGGGGGGGGATACCCGGTTTTATTGCCCCATGGGCCCATTCCAACCAGCCTCCGTAATTACCCCTGTCTTCGGAAATACTACACAGTTCACATTTTTACTTTTATCTAAGATTTGCGAACGCCAAAAAGGGCGCGGAGGGGGAGGGGGGGAATTTTTAGGGAGTCAATCTTTATTCTGTACAAATAAGCAATGGGGCCTGGAATTTATTCAGTTGTGCCCTAAAATCCAACAGGTGTTCCGTCCTTTATAGGCCTTGCCATGCGTCCTGTAAGTAGATTAGGGCCACAATGGGTATGTTTCTGAACTCGGGACAAACGGGGGTATCCATTTTGGGGTGAACGTCTTCATTCCTATGTGCACTGTACAAAAAAACTGTTTTTAAATTGAAAAAATTGCCAAAAAAATTGAAAATCGTAACTTTTTCCTTCTGCTTTGCTTAGATTCATTCAAATACTGTGGGGTCAAAATACTCAGTACACCCCTAGATGAATTCGTTAAGGGGTCTAGTTTTCAAAATGGGGTCATTTGAGGGGGTTCTTTATAGTTTTGGCCGCTCAATGGCTCTATAAGTGGGCAATGGGGCCTGAAATTTATTCAGTGGTACCCTGAAATCCAACGGGTATTCCTTTCATTGTAGGCCTAGCCATGTGTCCTGTAAGTCTATTAGGGCCACAATGGGTATGTTTCTGAACACGGGACAAACAGGGGTATCCATTTTGGGGTGAAAGCCTTCATTTATATGTGTGCTGTACAAAAAAAACTGTTTTTAAATTGACACAATAGCCCAAAAAATGAAAATCCTATTTTTTTCCTTTTGCTTTGCTTAAATTTATTCAAAAACTGTGGGGTCAAAATATGCAGTACATCCCTAGATAAATTCGTTAAGGGGTCTAGTTTTCAAAATGGGGTCAGTTGTGGGGGTTCTATATGGTTTTGGGCGCTCAAGAACTCTACAAGTGGGCAATGGGGCCTAAAAGGACTTCAAGCAAAATCTATGTTCTGAAAGCCACCAATTACTCCTTTTATTTTGAGCCCCGTTGTGCATGCGGACATAAGATTAGGGCCACAATGGGTATATTTCTGAAAACAGCACAAACAGGGGTATCCATTTTGGGGTGTAAGTCTTCCTTCATATGTGTGCTGTACAAAAAAAGCTGTTTTTAAAATGACAGAATTGCCAAAAAAACAAAAATCCAAATGTTTTCCTTTTGCTTTGCTTGAATTTATTCAAAAACTGTGGGGTCAAAATGCGCAGTACACCCCTAGATAAATTCGTTAAGGAGTCTAGTTTTCAAAATGGGGTCATTTGTGGGGGTTCTCTATGGTTTTGGGCGCTCAAGAACTCTACAAGTGGGCAATGGGGCCTAAAAGGACTTCAAGCAAAATTTGTGTTCCGAAAGCCACCGGTCGCTCCTTTCATTTTGGGCTCCGTTGTGTATCCAGACATAAGATTAGGGCCACAATGGGTATGTCTCTGAACACGGGACAAACAGGGGTATCCATTTTTGGGTGCAAGTCTTCCTTCATATGTGTGCTGTACAAAAAAAGCTGTTTTTAAAATGACAGAATTGCCGAAAAAACGAAAATCACAATTTTTTCCTTTTGCTTGGTTTGAATTCATTCAAAAACTGTGGGGTCAAAATATGCAGTACACCCCTAGATAAATTCCTTAAGGGGTCTAGTTTTCAAAATGGGGTCATTTGTGGGGGTTTTCTATGGTTTTGGGCGCTCAAGAACTCTACATGTGTGCTATGGGGCCTAAAAGGACTTCAAGCAAAATTTCTGTTTTGAAAGACACTGACTACTCCTTTCATTTTGGGCCCCGTTGTGGACTCATATATAACAATAGGGCCACAATGGGTATATTTCTGAACACGGGAGAAATAGGGGTATCCATTTTGGGGTGTAAATCCTGATTTTCATGTAAACTATAGGAAAAAAATATGTCTTTAAAATGACAGATTTGCAAAAATATGAAATTTTACTTTTTCTCCTCTAAATTGAATTAATTCCTGAAAAAAAACTGTGGGGTCAAAATACTCATGACACCCCTCAGTGAATACATTAAGGGGTGTAGTTTTTAAAATTAGGTCATTTGGGGGGGTATCTATTATTCTGACACTCATGAGCCTTTCCAATCTCGGCTTGGTATAGGAAAACAAAGTGTTCCTCAAAATGCTAAAAAGTAATGTTAAATTTGTACGTCTCCTAAATAGTTTAAAAAAAACGAAAGTTTTTCCAATGTGCGCCCAAAATAAAGTAAACGGGTGGAAATATAAATCTTAGCAAAAATTTCTATATTATGTTTGCACATATTTAAGATATTGCAGTTGGAAATGTGAAAAAATGACGATTTTTTCAAAATTTTCCCAATTTTGGCGCTTTTAATAAATAAACACAATTTCTAGCGGTCTATTTTTTCCGCCTAAATGAAGCACAACATGTGGCGAAAAAACAATGTCAGAATCGCTTGGATATGCAAAACCTTTCTGGTGTTTTTCCATGTTAAAGTGACACATGTCAGATTTGCAAAATTTGGCCTGGTCATTAAGGCGCAAACAGGCTTGGTCACTAAGGGGTTAATAAATAAATTTCGAGTTGAACTATATAATGTTTGTCTGTGATATTTTATAAGTTCTACAAACAGGGGAAGGAAGGGAGGGTAAGAGGGGGAGCCGTAAGGGAGGGTAGGTATCTATGACATGGGAGAAAGAGAAAATAAAACAAAAGGGGGGGGGGGGGGCGGGCTCCGGGATTGTTGTTTCTCTTTACGATTGTGATTTAAACGTGTTACTCACATGTCCCTGTCTGTAACCACCTAGTAAATAGGGGTGAGCTCCGGGCATCTATCCATAGATAGATCTATCTCGTCAGCTCCCTACACAGGATGGTTAAGCCGGCGATGACACTAGAAGCAAGCACTAGTTTGTCTCTGAAGGTGCGGCGGCCGGTCGGTTGGAGGGATCTCTTCGGCCGGCCGCATTTCGAGTGGGGACGGTAGGAAACTTTTTACCTAAAATGAGGGAAATTGGCTTCGGCCCCATAGGGCTTTATTGCCTTCCCCTGGGCCGGCATTAGTAGACCCTAGTAAGGAGAATACTAGAGCGGCATGGTCATCCGCAGAAATTAAAAACATACAGCAGGCCTTTTTTTTCCGCCATACATACCTACAGATTTTATATTTTTTTTACATTATATATATATATATATATATATATATATATATATATATATATATATATATATATATAAACATATATATATATATATATATATAAACATATATATATACATATATAAACACACATACACATGCACACACACATAAACAATCTTAAATCTATCTTTAATCTATATCTACAAAATCTATAATTCAGAAATAATCCATATCTATATTCTACATAATTAATAAAGATAGATAGGATAGATAGATAGATAGATAGATAGATAGATAGACAGACTCACATACATACATACTGTATGCAAATGAGCCAGGTGTTTGGAAGGCTGATGATGTCACTCCTTTGTGATGTCATGAGCCAGGTGTATGGCAGGCTGATGTCACTCCATTGTGATGTCATCAATTTAGAAGCATTAAAGGGGTTGTCCCGCGCCGAAACGGGTTTTTTTTTTTTTCAACCCCCCCCCCCCGGTCGGCGCGAGACAACCCCGATGCAGGGAGGTAAAGGAAGTTTACCGGAGCGCTTACCTTAATCCCCGCGCTCCGGTGACTTCAATACTTACCGCTGAAGATGGCCGCCGGGATCCTCTGTCTTCGTGGACCGCAGCTCTTCTGTGCGGTCCATTGCCGATTCCAGCCTCCTGATTGGCTGGAATCGGCACGTGACGGGGCGGAGCTACACGGAGCCGCTCTCTGGCACGAGCGGCTCCATAGAAGATTGCAGAAGACCCGGACTGCGCAAGCGCGGCTAATTTGGCCATCGGAGGCCGAAAATTAGTCGGCACCATGGAGACGAGGACGCCAGCAACGGAGCAGGTAAGTATAAAACTTTTGATAACTTCTGTATGGCTCATAATTAATGCACAATGTATATTACAAAGTGCATTAATATGGCCATACAGAAGTGTATAGACCCACTTGCTGCCGCGGGACAACCCCGTTAATACCGGGCTTGGCAGCCATTTTAGTCAGTCTCTGCTGCAGCCTGGAGACGGGAGATGGTCTTTATTTCCACCAAGAAGCTGCAGAACTACCAGTAACGGCATCATTTTTATTTTATTCAATATAGGTTTTATTGGTTTCATGGAGGGGGGGAAACTTTTGCCTTATCTCAAAGCAATGTAAAAATAACTTTGACAATGAAACTTAATAAATAAATTTCGAGTTGAACTATATAATGTTTGTCTGTGATATTTTATAAGGTCTACAAACAGGGGAAGGAGGGGAGTGTAAGAGGTATAGCGGTAAGGGAGGGTAGGTATCTATGACATGGGAGAAAGAGAAAATAAAACAAAAAGGGGGGGGGCGGGCTCCGGGATTGTTGTTTCTCTTTACGATTGTGATTTAAACGTGTTACTCACATGTCCCTGTCTGTAACCACCTAGTAAATAGGGTTGAGCTCCGGGCATCTATCCATATCGCCCAGGCGTGATACAATTTATCATAGCCTGACGGCTCATATAGAAGCCTCATTCTCTCCATACGCTCTATTTCGTGGATCATTGTTATTTTTAGTGGAGTGCATTTTTTATGCAGCACACAAGGGGGAGACAGCGGCCTACCAAAATCTAGTTGGCTGCTGCTGTTGTGGCTTTCTTTTTTTTTTTTAAAAAAAGGTAGGTTCCGTTCTTCCATGGTGAGGAATAGGCAGGGAGGTTCCATTTTTGCCAGCTGGGGAATGCTTATAGGCAAGGCCTTATCCCTGGTGCTGCATGTAACGTCAGACCACGTTTCAGACATGCAGCAGCAGCGGCGGTGGCGGCAGCAGCAGCATTCAGTCCGTCAGTGGCTGACAAACGAGCTCCATGCAAGTTTACAGTAAACAGACACATTTCTTCCTTTACTGTATTGACTGCGGTCTGTAATCGAGCGGTTGAACTGTTTCTGTGTCCATGCATTGAATAAAGCAATACATCCTTGCAAAGTAGGCGTCCGTTCGTTGGAGTTCTTTGCTCCCCGAGTTTTGCTCCATCTCTAAGCATTGGCCTGCATCTTCATGGACGAATACTGCCCATCCCATGTGGAGCGTGTATCTCAGCCCGCGTGGAGTGCTGCAGTCCAATGAGGTATTCCATGCTGCATAGCAAGCCTCGGGCCTGTGTGATTGGGGGTCCGCTGCTGTCTGTCCACTCTGAAGCGCGCACTCGGGGCCGGCCGGGCGGCCACTTTTCGACTACCAGCGACTGCAGGTTACTCACACAGGCTGGTTGGAATGGCCTAGCATTATCCTGATCCAGAGGTGTAACTTGAAGCTGCGGGGCCCCAGTACAAAGTCTGGAACTGGGCCCCCAAACTATAAAGCTTCATTGATAGCATTGGTTTACAATGTGGGGAAGAGAGACTTTATGGGCCCCCTAGGGCTCTGGGCCCCAGGTGCGAGCGCCTCCCCTGCACATACACCCATAACCCGAAACGGGTTTCACCTGTAGCCCGGCCCGCCCAACTCCACTTCCAAGGCTTGAGGCAACACGCTCAGCCGACACTCTGGGCGCACCCACAATGCACCCAGGCAGCTGGGAGAGTTTTAAAACTTTGCATAGCCCCGCCCCACGCCTTCTCAACCGCGCCCAGCCTCACACCCTCAGTCCTTCCTCTTGCACCGTGCTCACGCATCCTAGGCTTGCAGAGCCTGCTGCTGCTGCAGGACTCGTCAGCTCCCTACACAGGATGGTTAAGCCGGCGATGACACTAGAAGCAAGCACTAGTTTGTCTCTGAAGGTGCGGCGGCCGGTAGGTTGGAGGGATCTCTTCGGCCGGCCGCATTTCGAGTGGGGACGGATGGAAACTTTTTACCTAAAATGAGGGAAATTGGCTTCGGCCCCATAGGGCTTTATTGCCTTCCCCTGGGCCGGCATTAGTAGACCCTAGTAAGGAGAATAATAGAGCGGCATGGTCATCCGAAGAACTTAAAAACATACAGCAGGCCTTTTTTTTCCGCCATACATACCTACAGATTTTATATTTTTTTACATTACATATATATATATATATACACATATATATATATATACATATATAAACACACATACACATGCACACACACATAAACAATCTTAAATCTGTCTTTAATCTATATCTACAAAATCTATAATTCAGAAATAATCCATATCTATATTCTACATAATTAATAAAGATAGATAGGATAGATAGATAGATAGATAGATAGATAGATAGATAGATAGATAGATAGATAGATAGATAGATAGATAGACTCACATACATACATACTGTATGCAAATGAGCCAGGTGTTTGTAAAGGCTGATGATGTCACTCTTTTGTGATGTCATGAGCCAGGTGTATGGCAGGCTGATGTCACTCCATTGTGATGTCATCAATTTAGAAGCATTAATACCGGGCTTGGCAGGCATTTTAGTCAGTCTCTGCTGCAGCCTGGAGACGGGAGATGGTCTTTATTTCCACCAAGAAGCTGCAGAACTACCGGTAACGGCATCATTTTTATTTTATTCAATATAGGTTTTATTGGTTTCATGGAGGGGGGGAAACTTTTGCCTTATCTCAAAGCAATGTAAAAATAACTTTGACAATGAAACTTAATAAATAAATTTTGAGTTGAACTATATAATGTTTGTCTGTGATATTTTATAAGGTCTACAAACAGGGGAAGGAGGGGAGGGTAAGAGGGGGAGCCGTAAGGGAGGGTAGGTATCTATGACATGGGAGAAAGAGAAAATAAAACAAAAGGGGGGGGGGCGGGCTCCGGGATTGTTGTTTCTCTTTACGATTGTGATTTAAACGTGTTACTCACATGTCCCTGTCTGTAACCACCTAGTAAATAGGGGTGAGCTCCGGGCATCTATCCATATCGCCCAGGCGTGATACAATTTATCATAGCCTGACGGCTCATCTAGAAGCCTCATTCTCTCCATACGCTCTATTTCGTGGATCATTGTTTTTTTAGTGGAGTGCATTTTTTATGCAGCACACAAGAGGGAGACAGCAGCCTACCAAAATCTAGTTGGCTGCTGCTGTTGTGGCTTTCTTTTTTTTTTTAAAAAAAAGGAAGGTTCCGTTCTTCCATGGTGAGGAATAGGCAGGGAGGTTCCATTCTTGCCAGCTGGGGAATGCTTATAGGCAAGGCCTTATCCCTGGTGGTGCATGTAACGTCAGACCACGTTTCAGACATGCAGCAGCAGCGGCGGTGGCGGCAGCAGCAGCATTCAGTCCGTCAGTGGCTGACAAACGAGCTCCATGCAAGTTTACAGTAAACAGACACATTTCTTCCTTTACTGTATTGACTGCGGTCTGTAATCGAGCGGTTGAACTGTTTCTGTGTCCATGCATTGAATAAAGCAATACATCCTTGCAAAGTAGGCGTCCGTTCTTTGGAGTTCTTTGCTCCCCGAGTTTTGCTCCATCTCTAAGCATTGGCCTGCATCTTCATGGACGAATACTGCCCATCCCATGTGGAGCGTGTATCTCAGCCCGCGTGGAGTGCTGCAGTCCAATGAGGTATTCCATGCTGCATAGCAAGCCTCGGGCCTGTGTGATTGGGAGTCCGCTGCTGTCTGTCCACTCTGAAGCGCGCACTCGGGGCCGGCCGGGCGGCCACTTTTCGACTACCAGCGACTGCAGGTTACTCACACAGGCTGGTTGGAATGGCCTAGCATTATCCTGATCCAGAGGTGTAACTTGAAGCTGCGGGCCCCAGTACAAAGTCTGGAACTGGGCCCCCAAACTATAAAGCTTCATTGATAGCATTGGTTTACAATGTGGGGAAGAGAGACTTTATGGGCCCCCCTAGGGCTCTGGGCCCCAGGTGCGAGCGCCTCCCCTGCACATACACCCATAACCCGAAACGGGTTTCACCTGTAGCCCGGCCCGCCCAACTCCACTTCCAAGGCTTGAGGCAACACGCTCAGCCAGCACTCTGGGCGCACCCACAATGCACCCAGGCAGCTGGGAGAGTTTTAAAACTTTGCATAGCCCCGCCCCACGCCTTCTCAAACGCGCCCAGCCTCACACCCTCAGTCCTTCCTCTTGCACCGTGCTCACGCATCCTAGGCTTGCAGAGCCTGCTGCTGCTGCAGGACTCGTTAGCTCCCTACACAGGATGGTTAAGCCGGCGATGACACTAGAAGCAAGCACTAGTTTGTCTCTGAAGGTGCGGCGGCCGGTAGGTTGGAGGGATCTCTTCGGCCGGCCGCATTTCGAGTGGGGACGGATGGAAACTTTTTACCTAAAATGAGGGAAATTGGCTTCGGCCCCATAGGGCTTTATTGCCTTCCCCTGGGCCGGCATTAGTAGACCCTAGTAAGGAGAATAATAGAGCGGCATGGTCATCCGAAGAACTTAAAAACATACAGCAGGCCTTTTTTTTCCGCCATACATACCTACAGATTTTATATTTTTTTACATTATATATATATATATATATATATATATATATATACACATATATATATATATATATATATATATATATATATATATACATATATAAACACACATACACATGCACACACACATAAGCAATCTTAAATCTGTCTTTAATCTATATCTACAAAATCTATAATTCAGAAATAATCCATATCTATATTCTACATAATTAATAAAGATAGATAGGATAGATAGATAGATAGATAGATAGATAGATAGATAGATAGATAGATAGATAGATAGACTCACATACATACATACTGTATGCAAATGAGCCAGGTGTTTGTAAAGGCTGATGATGTCACTCTTTTGTGATGTCATGAGCCAGGTGTATGGCAGGCTGATGTCACTCCATTGTGATGTCATCAATTTAGAAGCATTAATACCGGGCTTGGCAGGCATTTTAGTCAGTCTCTGCTGCAGCCTGGAGACGGGAGATGGTCTTTATTTCCACCAAGAAGCTGCAGAACTACCGGTAACGGCATCATTTTTATTTTATTCAATATAGGTTTTATTGGTTTCATGGAGGGGGGGAAACTTTTGCCTTATCTCAAAGCAATGTAAAAATAACTTTGACAATGAAACTTAATAAATAAATTTTGAGTTGAACTATATAATGTTTGTCTGTGATATTTTATAAGGTCTACAAACAGGGGAAGGAGGGGAGGGTAAGAGGGGGAGCCGTAAGGGAGGGTAGGTATCTATGACATGGGAGAAAGAGAAAATAAAACAAAAAGGGGGGGGGGCGGGCTCCGGGATTGTTGTTTCTCTTTACGATTGTGATTTAAACGTGTTACTCACATGTCCCTGTCTGTAACCACCTAGTAAATAGGGGTGAGCTCCGGGCATCTATCCATATCGCCCAGGCGTGATACAATTTATCATAGCCTGACGGCTCATCTAGAAGCCTCATTCTCTCCATACGCTCTATTTCGTGGATCATTGTTATTTTTAGTCGAGTGCATTTTTTATGCAGCACACAAGGGGGAGACAGCGGCCTACCAAAATCTAGTTGGCTGCTGCTGTTGTGGCTTTCTTTTTTTTTTTTAAAAAAAAAGGTAGGTTCCGTTCTTCCATGGTGAGGAATAGGCAGGGAGGTTCCATTCTTGCCAGCTGGGGAATGCTTATAGGCAAGGCCTTATCCCTGGTGGTGCATGTAACGTCAGACCACGTTTCAGACATGCAGCAGCAGCGGCGGTGGCGGCAGCAGCCGGTCGGTTGGAGGGATCTCTTCGGCCGGCCGCATTTCGAGTGGGGACGGTAGGAAACTTTTTACCTAAAATGAGGGAAATTGGCTTCGGCCCCATAGGGCTTTATTGCCTTCCCCTGGGCCGGCATTAGTAGACCCTAGTAAGGAGAATAATAGAGCGGCATAGTCATCCGCAGAAATTAAAAACATACAGCAGGCCTTTTTTTCCGCCATACATACCTACAGATTTTATATTTTTTTTACATTATATATATATATATATATATATATATATATATATATATATATATATATAAATATAAACATATATATATATATATATATATATATAAACATATATATATATATATATATATATATATATACATATATAAACACACATACACATGCACACACACATAAACAATCTTAAATCTATCTTTAATCTATATCTACAAAATCTATAATTCAGAAATAATCCATATCTATATTCTACATAATTAATAAAGATAGATAGGATAGATAGATAGATAGATAGATAGATAGATAGATAGATAGATAGATAGATAGATAGATAGACAGACTCACATACATACATACTGTATGCAAATGAGCCAGGTGTTTGGAAGGCTGATGATGTCACTCCTTTGTGATGTCATGAGCCAGGTGTATGGCAGGCTGATGTCACTCCATTGTGATGTCATCAATTTAGAAGCATTAATACCGGGCTTGGCAGCCATTTTAGTCAGTCTCTGCTGCAGCCTGGAGACGGGAGATGGTCTTTATTTCCACCAAGAAGCTGCAGAACTACCGGTAACGGCATCATTTTTATTTTATTCAATATAGGTTTTATTGGTTTCATGGAGGGGGGAAACTTTTGCCTTATCTCAAAGCAATGTAAAAATAACTTTGACAATGAAACTTAATAAATAAATTTCGAGTTGAACTATATAATGTTTGTCTGTGATATTTTATAAGGTCTACAAACAGGGGAAGGAGGGGAGTGTAAGAGGTATAGCGGTATGGGAGGGTAGGTATCTATGACATGGGAGAAAGAGAAAATAAAACAAAAAGGGGGGGGGGCGGGCTCCGGGATTGTTGTTTCTCTTTACGATTGTGATTTAAACGTGTTACTCACATGTCCCTGTCTGTAACCACCTAGTAAATAGGGTTGAGCTCCGGGCATCTATCCATATCGCCCAGGCGTGATACAATTTATCATAGCCTGACGGCTCATATAGAAGCCTCATTCTCTCCATACGCTCTATTTCGTGGATCATTGTTATTTTTAGTGGAGTGCATTTTTTATGCAGCACACAAGGGGGAGACAGCGGCCTACCAAAATCTAGTTGGCTGCTGCTGTTGTGGCTTTCTTTTTTTTTTAAAAAAAAAGGTAGGTTCCGTTCTTCCATGGTGAGGAATAGGCAGGGAGGTTCCATTTTTGCCAGCTGGGGAATGCTTATAGGCAAGGCCTTATCCCTGGTGGTGCATGTAACGTCAGACCACGTTTCAGACATGCAGCAGCAGCGGCGGTGGCGGCAGCAGCAGCATTCAGTCCATCAGTGGCTGACAAACGAGCTCCATGCAAGTTTACAGTAAACAGACACATTTCTTCCTTTACTGTATTGACTGCGGTCTGTAATCGAGCGGTTGAACTGTTTCTGTGTCCATGCATTGAATAAAGCAATACATCCTTGCAAAGTAGGCGTCCGTTCGTTGGAGTTCTTTGCTCCCCGAGTTTTGCTCCATCTCTAAGCATTGGCCTGCATCTTCATGGACGAATACTGCCCATCCCATGTGGAGCGTGTATCTCAGCCCGCGTGGAGTGCTGCAGTCCAATGAGGTATTCCATGCTGCATAGCAAGCCTCGGGCCTGTGTGATTGGGGGTCCGCTGCTGTCTGTCCACTCTGAAGCGCGCACTCGGGGCCGGCCGGGCGGCCACTTTTCGACTACCAGCGACTGCAGGTTACTCACACAGGCTGGTTGGAATGGCCTAGCATTATCCTGATCCAGAGGTGTAACTTGAAGCTGCGGGGCCCCAGTACAAAGTCTGGAACTGGGCCCCCAAACTATAAAGCTTCATTGATAGCATTGGTTTACAATGTGGGGAAGAGAGACTTTATGGGCCCCCTAGGGCTCTGGGCCCCAGGTGCGAGCGCCTCTCCTGCACATACACCCATAACCCGAAACGGGTTTCACCTGTAGCCCGGCCCGCCCAACTCCACTTCCAAGGCTTGAGGCAACACGCTCAGCCGACACTCTGGGCGCACCCACAATGCACCCAGGCAGCTGGGAGAGTTTTAAAACTTTGCATAGCCCCGCCCCACGCCTTCTCAACCGCGCCCAGCCTCACACCCTCAGTCCTTCCTCTTGCACCGTGCTCACGCATCCTAGGCTTGCAGAGCCTGCTGCTGCTGCAGGACTCGTTAGCTCCCTACACAGGATGGTTAAGCCGGCGATGACACTAGAAGCAAGCACTAGTTTGTCTCTGAAGGTGCGGCGGCCGGTAGGTTGGAGGGATCTCTTCGGCCGGCCGCATTTCGAGTGGGGACGGATGGAAACTTTTTACCTAAAATGAGGGAAATTGGCTTCGGCCCCATAGGGCTTTATTGCCTTCCCCTGGGCCGGCATTAGTAGACCCTAGTAAGGAGAATAATAGAGCGGCATGGTCATCCGAAGAACTTAAAAACATACAGCAGGCCTTTTTTTTCCGCCATACATACCTACAGATTTTATATTTTTTTACATTATATATATATATATATATATATATATATATATATATATACACATATATATATATATATATATATATATATATATATATATATATATATATACATATATAAACACACATACACATGCACACACACATAAACAATCTTAAATCTGTCTTTAATCTATATCTACAAAATCTATAATTCAGAAATAATCCATATCTATATTCTACATAATTAATAAAGATAGATAGGATAGATAGATAGATAGATAGATAGATAGATAGATAGATAGATAGATAGATAGATAGATAGATAGACAGACTCACATACATACATACTGTATGCAAATGAGCCAGGTGTTTGGAAGGCTGATGATGTCACTCCTTTGTGATGTCATGAGCCAGGTGTATGGCAGGCTGATGTCACTCCATTGTGATGTCATCAATTTAGAAGCATTAATACCGGGCTTGGCAGCCATTTTAGTCAGTCTCTGCTGCAGCCTGGAGACGGGAGATGGTCTTTATTTCCACCAAGAAGCTGCAGAACTACCGGTAACGGCATCATTTTTATTTTATTCAATATAGGTTTTATTGGTTTCATGGAGGGGGGGGGGGAAACTTTTGCCTTATCTCAAAGCAATGTAAAAATAACTTTGACAATGAAACTTAATAAATAAATTTCGAGTTGAACTATATAATGTTTGTCTGTGATATTTTATAAGGTCCACAAACAGGGGAAGGAGGGGAGGGTAAGAGGGGGAGCGGTAAGGGAGGGTAGGTATCTATGACATGGGAGAAAGAGAAAATAAAACAAAAGGGGGGGGGGCGGGCTCCGGGATTGTTGTTTCTCTTTACGATTGTGATTTAAACGTGTTACTCACATGTCCCTGTCTGTAACCACCTAGTAAATAGGGGTGAGCTCCGGGCATCTATCCATATCGCCCAGGCGTGATACTATTTATCATAGCCTGACGGCTCATCTAGAAGCCTCATTCTCTCCATACGCTCTATTTCGTGGATCATTGTTATTTTTAGTGGAGTGCATTTTTTATGCAGCACACAAGGGGGAGACAGCGGCCTACCAAAATATAGTTGGCTGCTGCTGTTGTGGCTTTCTTTTTTTTTTTAAAAAAAAGGTAGGTTCTGTTCTTCCATGGTGAGGAATAGGCAGGGAGGTTCCATTTTTGCCAGCTGGGGAATGCTTATAGGCAAGGCCTTATCCCTGGTGGTGCATGTAACGTCAGACCACGTTTCAGACATGCAGCAGCAGCGGCGGTGGCGGCAGCAGCAGCATTCAGTCCGTCAGTGGCTGACAAACGAGCTCCATGCAAGTTTACAGTAAACAGACACATTTCTTCCTTTACTGTATTGACTGCGGTCTGTAATCGAGCGGTTGAACTGTTTCTGTGTCCATGCATTGAATAAAGCAATACATCCTTGCAAAGTAGGCGTCCGTTCGTTGGAGTTCTTTGCTCCCCGAGTGTTGCTCCATCTCTAAGCATTGGCCTGGATCTTCATGGACGAATACTGCCCATCCCACGTGGAGCGTGTATCTCAGCCCGCGTGGAGTGCTGCAGTCCAATGAGGTATTCCATGCTGCATAGCAAGCCTCGGGCCTGTGTGATTGAGGGTCCGCTGCTGTCTGTCCACTCTGAAGCGCGCATCCGGGGCCGGCCGGGCGGCCACTTTTCGACTACCAGCGACTGCAGGTCACTCACACAGGCTGGTTGGAATGGCCTAGCATTATCCTGATCCAGAGGTGTAACTTGAAGCTGCGGGGCCCCAGTACAAAGTCTGGAACTGGGCCCCCAAACTATAAAGCTTCATTGATAGCATTGGTTTACAATGTGGTGAAGAGAGACTTTATGGGCCCCCTAGGGCTCCGGGCCCCAGGTGCGAGCACACCCCCTGCACATACACCCATAACCCGAAACGGGTTTCACCTGTAGCCCGGCCCGCCCAACTCCACTTCCAAGGCTTGAGGCAACACGCTCAGCCGGCACTCTGGGCGCACCCACAATGCACCCAGGCAGCTGGAAGAGTTTTAAAACTTTGCATAGCCCCGCCCCACGCCTTCTCAACCGCGCCCAGCCTCACACCCTCAGTCCTTCCTCTTGCATCGGGCTCACGCATCCTAGGCTTGCAGAGCCTGCTGCTGCTGCAGGACTCGTCAGCTCCCTACACAGGATGGTTAAGCCGGCGATGACACTAGAAGCAAGCACTAGTTTGTCTCTGAAGGTGCGGCGGCCGGTCGGTTGGAGGGATCTCTTCGGCCGGCCGCATTTCGAGTGGGGACGGATGGAAACTTTTTACCTAAAATGAGGGAAATTGGCTTCGGCCCCATAGGGCTTTATTGCCTTCCCCTGGGCCGGCATTAGTAGACCCTAGTAAGGAGAATAATAGAGCGGCATGGTCATCCGAAGAACTTAAAAACATACAGCAGGCCTTTTTTTTTCTACCATACATGCCTACAGATTTTTTTTTTTTCATTATATATATATATATATATATATATATATACACAAATATATATATACATATATAAACACACATACACATGCACACACACATAAACAATCTTAAATCTATCTTTAATCTATATCTACAAAATCTATAATTCAGAAATAATCCATATCTATATTCTACATAATTAATAAAGATAGATAGGATAGATAGATAGATAGATAGATAGATAGATAGATAGATAGATAGATAGATAGATAGATAGACAGACTCACATACATACATACTGTATGCAAATGAGCCAGGTGTTTGGAAGGCTAATGATGTCACTCCTTTGTGATGTCATGAGCCAGGTGCATGGCAGGCTGATGTCACTCCATTGTGATGTCATCAATTTAGAAGCATTAATACCGGGCTTGGCAGCCATTTTAGTCAGTCTCTGCTGCAGCCTGGAGACGGGAGATGGTCTTTATTTCCACCAAGAAGCTGCAGAACTACCGGTAACGGCATCATTTTTATTTTATTCAATATAGGTTTTATTGGTTTCATGGAGGGGGGGAAACTTTTGCCTTATCTCAAAGCAATGTAAAAATAACTGACAATGAAACTTAATAAATAAATTTCGAGTTGAACTATATAATGTTTGTCTGTGATATTTTATAAGGTCTACAAACAGGGGAAGGAGGGGAGGGTAAGAGGGGGAGCGGTAAGGGAGGGTAGGTATCTATGACATGGGAGAAAGAGAAAATAAAACAAAAGGGGGGGGGGCTCCGGGATTGTTGTTTCTCTTTACGATTGTGATTTAAACGTGTTACTCACATGTCCCTGTCTGTAACCACCTAGTAAATAGGGGTGAGCTCCGGGCATCTATCCATATCGCCCAGGCGTGATACAATTTATCATAGCCTGACGGCTCATCTAGAAGCCTCATTCTCTCCATACGCTCTATTTCGTGGATCATTGTTATTTTTAGTGGAGTGCATTTTTTATGCAGCACACAAGGGGGAGACAGCGGCCTACCAAAATATAGTTGGCTGCTGCTGTTGTGGCTTTCTTTTTTTTTTTAAAAAAAAGGTAGGTTCTGTTCTTCCATGGTGAGGAATAGGCAGGGAGGTTCCATTTTTGCCAGCTGGGGAATGCTTATAGGCAAGGCCTTATCCCTGGTGGTGCATGTAACGTCAGACCACGTTTCAGACATGCAGCAGCAGCGGCGGTGGCGGCAGCAGCAGCATTCAGTCCGTCAGTGGCTGACAAACGAGCTCCATGCAAGTTTACAGTAAACAGACACATTTCTTCCTTTACTGTATTGACTGCGGTCTGTAATCGAGCGGTTGAACTGTTTCTGTGTCCATGCATTGAATAAAGCAATACATCCTTGCAAAGTAGGCGTCCGTTCGTTGGAGTTCTTTGCTCCCCGAGTGTTGCTCCATCTCTAAGCATTGGCCTGGATCTTCATGGACGAATACTGCCCATCCCACGTGGAGCGTGTATCTCAGCCCGCGTGGAGTGCTGCAGTCCAATGAGGTATTCCATGCTGCATAGCAAGCCTCGGGCCTGTGTGATTGAGGGTCCGCTGCTGTCTGTCCACTCTGAAGCGCGCATCCGGGGCCGGCCGGGCGGCCACTTTTCGACTACCAGCGACTGCAGGTCACTCACACAGGCTGGTTGGAATGGCCTAGCATTATCCTGATCCAGAGGTGTAACTTGAAGCTGCGGGCCCCCAAACTATAAAGCTTCATTGATAGCATTGGTTTACAATGTGGTGAAGAGAGACTTTATGGGCCCCCTAGGGCTCCGGGCCCCAGGTGCGAGCACACCCCCTGCACATACACCCATAACCCGAAACGGGTTTCACCTGTAGCCCGGCCCGCCCAACTCCACTTCCAAGGCTTGAGGCAACACGCTCAGCCGGCACTCTGGGCGCACCCACAATGCACCCAGGCAGCTGGAAGAGTTTTAAAACTTTGCATAGCCCCGCCCCACGCCTTCTCAACCGCGCCCAGCCTCACACCCTCAGTCCTTCCTCTTGCACCGGGCTCACGCATCCTAGGCTTGCAGAGCCTGCTGCTGCTGCAGGACTCGTCAGCTCCCTACACAGGATGGTTAAGCCGGCGATGACACTAGAAGCAAGCACTAGTTTGTCTCTGAAGGTGCGGCGGCCGGTCGGTTGGAGGGATCTCTTCGGCCGGCCGCATTTCGAGTGGGGACGGATGGAAACTTTTTACCTAAAATGAGGGAAATTGGCTTCGGCCCCATAGGGCTTTATTGCCTTCCCCTGGGCCGGCATTAGTAGACCCTAGTAAGGAGAATAATAGAGCGGCATGGTCATCCGAAGAACTTAAAAACATACAGCAGGCCTTTTTTTTTCTGCCATACATACCTACAGATTTTTTTTTTTCATTATATATATATATATATATATATATATATATATATATATATATACACAAATATATATATACATATATAAACACACATACACATGCACACACACATAAACAATCTTAAATCTATCTTTAATCTATATCTACAAAATCTATAATTCAGAAATAATCCATATCTATATTCTACATAATTAATAAAGATAGATAGGATAGATAGATAGATAGATAGATAGATAGATAGATAGATAGATAGATAGACAGACTCACATACATACATACTGTATGCAAATGAGCCAGGTGTTTGGAAGGCTAATGATGTCACTCCTTTGTGATGTCATGAGCCAGGTGCATGGCAGGCTGATGTCACTCCATTGTGATGTCATCAATTTAGAAGCATTAATACCGGGCTTGGCAGCCATTTTAGTCAGTCTCTGCTGCAGCCTGGAGACGGGAGATGGTCTTTATTTCCACCAAGAAGCTGCAGAACTACCGGTAACGGCATCATTTTTATTTTATTCAATATAGGTTTTATTGGTTTCATGGAGGGGGGGAAACTTTTGCCTTATCTCAAAGCAATGTAAAAATAACTGACAATGAAACTTAATAAATAAATTTCGAGTTGAACTATATAATGTTTGTCTGTGATATTTTATAAGGTCTACAAACAGGGGAAGGAGGGGAGGGTAAGAGGGGGAGCGGTAAGGGAGGGTAGGTATCTATGACATGGGAGAAAGAGAAAATAAAACAAAAGGGGGGGGGGGCTCCGGGATTGTTGTTTCTCTTTACGATTGTGATTTAAACGTGTTACTCACATGTCCCTGTCTGTAACCACCTAGTAAATAGGGGTGAGCTCCGGGCATCTATCCATATCGCCCAGGCGTGATACAATTTATCATAGCCTGACGGCTCATCTAGAAGCCTCATTCTCTCCATACGCTCTATTTCGTGGATCATTGTTATTTTTAGTGGAGTGCATTTTTTATGCAGCACACAAGGGGGAGACAGCGGCCTACCAAAATCTAGTTGGCTGCTGCTGTTGTGGCTTTCTTTTTTTTTTAAAAAAAAAAGGTAGGTTCCGTTCTTCCATGGTGAGGAATAGGCAGTGAGGTTCAATTTTTGCCAGCTGGGGAATGCTTATAGGCAAGGCCTTATCCCTGGTGGTGCATGTAACGTCAGACCACGTTTCAGACATGCAGCAGCAGCGGCGGTGGCGGCAGCAGCAGCATTCAGTCCGTCAGTGGCTGACAAACGAGCTCCATGCAAGTTTACAGTAAACAGACACATTTCTTCCTTTACTGTATTGACTGCGGTCTGTAATCGAGCGGTTGAACTGTTTCTGTGTCCATGCATTGAATAAAGCAATACATCCTTGCAAAGTAGGCGTCCGTTCGTTGGAGTTCTTTGCTCCCCGAGTGTTGCTCCATCTCTAAGCATTGGCCTGGATCTTCATGGACGAATACTGCCCATCCCACGTGGAGCGTGTATCTCAGCCCGCGTGGAGTGCTGCAGTCCAATGAGGTATTCCATGCTGCATAGCAAGCCTCGGGCCTGTGTGATTGGGGGTCCGCTGTTGTCTGTCCACTCTGAAGCGCGCATCCGGGGCCGGCCGGGCGGCCACTTTTCGACTACCAGCGACTGCAGGTCACTCACACAGGCTGGTTGGAATGGCCTAGCATTATCCTGATCCGGAGGTGTAACTTGAAGCTGCGGGGCCCCAGTACAAAGTCTGGAACTGGGCCCCCAAACTATAAAGCTTCATTGATAGCATTGGTTTACAATGTGGGGAAGAGAGACTTTATGGGCCCCGGGCCCCAGGTGCGAGCGCACCCCCTGCACATACACTCATAACCCGAAACGGGTTTCACCTGTAGCCCGGCCCGCCCAACTCCACTTCCAAGGCTTGAGGCAACACGCTCAGCCAGCACTCTGGGCGCACCCACAATGCACCCAGGCAGCTGGGAGAGTTTTAAAACTTTGCATAGCCCCGCCCCACGCCTTCTCAACCGCGCCCAGCCTCACACCCTCAGTCCTTCCTCTTGCACCGTGCTCACGCATCCTAGGCTTGCAGAGCCTGCTGCTGCTGCAGGACTCGTCAGCTCCCTACACAGGATGGTTAATCCGGCGATGACACTAGAAGCAAGCACTAGTTTGTCTCTGAAGGTGCGGCGGCCGGTCGGTTGGAGGGATCTCTTCGGCCGGCCGCATTTCGAGTGGGGACGGATGGAAACTTTTTACCTAAAATGAGGGAAATTGGCTTCGGCCCCATAGGGCTTTATTGCCTTCCCCTGGGCCGGCATTAGTAGACCCTAGTAAGGAGAATAATAGAGCGGCATGGTCATCCGAAGAACTTAAAAACATACAGCAGGCCTTTTTTTTCCGCCATACATACCTACAGATTTAATATTTTTTTTACATTATATATATATATATATATATATATATATATATATATATATATATATATACACATATATATATATATATATACATATATAAATACACATACACATGCACACACACATAAACAATCTTAAATCTATCTTTAATCTATATCTACAAAATCTATAATTCAGAAATAATCCATATCTATATTCTACATAATTAATAAAGATAGATAGGATAGATAGATAGATAGATAGATAGATAGATAGATAGACTCACATACATACATACTGTATGCAAATGAGCCAGGTGTTTTGAAGGCTGATGATGTCACTCGTTTGTGATGTCATGAGCCAGGTGTATGGCAGGCTGATGTCACTCCATTGTGATGTCATCAATTTAGAAGCATTAATACCGGGCTTGGCAGCCATTTTAGTCAGTCTCTGCTGCAGCCTGGAGACGGGAGATGGTCTTTATTTCCACCAAGAAGCTGCAGAACTACCGGCAATGGCATCATTTTTATTTTATTCAATATAGGTTTTATTGGTTTCATGGAGGGGGGGGGGGGGGGGAAACTTTTGCCTTATCTCAAAGCAATGTAAAAATAACTTTGACAATGAAACTTAATAAATAAATTTCGAGTTGAACTATATAATGTTTGTCTGTGATATTTTATAAGGTCTACAAACAGGGGAAGGAGGGGAGGGTAAGAGGGGGAGCGGTAAGGGAGGGTAGGTATCTATGACATGGGAGAAAGAGAAAATAAAACAAAAGGGGGGGGGGGGCTCCGGGATTGTTGTTTCTCTTTACGATTGTGATTTAAACGTGTTACTCACATGTCCCTGTCTGTAACCACCTAGTAAATAGGGGTGAGCTCCGGGCATCTATCCATATCGCCCAGGCGTGATACAATTTATCATAGCCTGACGGCTCATCTAGAAGCCTCATTCTCTCCATACGCTCTATTTCGTGGATCATTGTTATTTTTAGTGGAGTGCATTTTTTATGCAGCACACAAGGGGGAGACAGCGGCCTACCAAAATCTAGTTGGCTGCTGCTGTTGTGGCTTTCTTTTTTTTTTAAAAAAAAAAGGTAGGTTCCGTTCTTCCATGGTGAGGAATAGGCAGTGAGGTTCAATTTTTGCCAGCTGGGGAATGCTTATAGGCAAGGCCTTATCCCTGGTGGTGCATGTAACGTCAGACCACGTTTCAGACATGCAGCAGCAGCGGCGGTGGCGGCAGCAGCAGCATTCAGTCCGTCAGTGGCTGACAAACGAGCTCCATGCAAGTTTACAGTAAACAGACACATTTCTTCCTTTACTGTATTGACTGCGGTCTGTAATCGAGCGGTTGAACTGTTTCTGTGTCCATGCATTGAATAAAGCAATACATCCTTGCAAAGTAGGCGTCCGTTCGTTGGAGTTCTTTGCTCCCCGAGTGTTACTCCATCTCTAAGCATTGGCCTGGATCTTCATGGACGAATACTGCCCATCCCACGTGGAGCGTGTATCTCAGCCCACGTGGAGTGCTGCAGTCCAATGAGGTATTCCATGCTGCATAGCAAGCCTCGGGCCTGTGTGATTGGGGGTCCGCTGTTGTCTGTCCACTCTGAAGCGCGCATCCGGGGCCGGCCGGGCGGCCACTTTTCGACTACCAGCGACTGCAGGTCACTCACACAGGCTGGTTGGAATGGCCTAGCATTATCCTGATCCGGAGGTGTAACTTGAAGCTGCGGGGCCCCAGTACAAAGTCTGGAACTGGGCCCCCAAACTATAAAGCTTCATTGATAGCATTGGTTTACAATGTGGGGAAGAGAGACTTTATGGGCCCCGGGCCCCAGGTGCGAGCGCACCCCCTGCACATACACTCATAACCCGAAACGGGTTTCACCTGTAGCCCGGCCCGCCCAACTCCACTTCCAAGGCTTGAGGCAACACGCTCAGCCAGCACTCTGGGCGCACCCACAATGCACCCAGGCAGCTGGGAGAGTTTTAAAACTTTGCATAGCCCCGCCCCACGCCTTCTCAACCGCGCCCAGCCTCACACCCTCAGTCCTTCCTCTTGCACCGTGCTCACGCATCCTAGGCTTGCAGAGCCTGCTGCTGCTGCAGGACTCGTCAGCTCCCTACACAGGATGGTTAATCCGGCGATGACACTAGAAGCAAGCACTAGTTTGTCTCTGAAGGTGCGGCGGCCGGTCGGTTGGAGGGATCTCTTCGGCCGGCCGCATTTCGAGTGGGGACGGATGGAAACTTTTTACCTAAAATGAGGGAAATTGGCTTCGGCCCCATAGGGCTTTATTGCCTTCCCCTGGGCCGGCATTAGTAGACCCTAGTAAGGAGAATAATAGAGCGGCATGGTCATCCGAAGAACTTAAAAACATACAGCAGGCCTTTTTTTTCCGCCATACATACCTACAGATTTAATTTTTTTTTTTTTAACATTATATATATATATATATATATATACACATATATATATATATATATATATATACATATATAAATACACATACACATGCACACACACATAAACAATCTTAAATCTATCTTTAATCTATATCTACAAAATCTATAATTCAGAAATAATCCATATCTATATTCTACATAATTAATAAAGATAGATAGGATAGATAGATAGATAGATAGATAGATAGATAGATAGATAGATAGATAGATAGATAGATAGATAGATAGACTCACATACATACATACTGTATGCAAATGAGCCAGGTGTTTGGAAGGCTGATGATGTCACTCGTTTGTGATGTCATGAGCCAGGTGTATGGCAGGCTGATGTCACTCCATTGTGATGTCATCAATTTAGAAGCATTAATACCGGGCTTGGCAGCCATTTTAGTCAGTCTCTGCTGCAGCCTGGAGACGGGAGATGGTCTTTATTTCCACCAAGAAGCTGCAGAACTACCGGCAATGGCATCATTTTTATTTTATTCAATATAGGTTTTATTGGTTTCATGGAGGGGGGGGGGAAACTTTTGCCTTATCTCAAAGCAATGTAAAAATAACTTTGACAATGAAACTTAATAAATAAATTTCGAGTTGAACTATATAATGTTTGTCTGTGATATTTTATAAGGTCTACAAACAGGGGAAGGAGGGGAGGGTAAGAGGGGGAGCCGTAAGGGAGGGTAGGTATCTATGACATGGGAGAAAGAGAAAATAAAACAAAAGGGGGGGGGGCGGGCTCCGGGATTGTTGTTTCTCTTTACGATTGTGATTTAAACGTGTTACTCACATGTCCCTGTCTGTAACCACCTAGTAAATAGGGGTGAGCTCTGGGCATCTATCCATATCGCCCAGGCGTGATACAATTTATCATAGCCTGACGGCTCATCTAGAAGCCTCATTCTCTCCATACGCTCTATTTCATGGATCATTGTTATTTTTAGTGGAGTGCATTTTTTATGCAGCACACAAGGGGGAGACAGCGGCCTACCAAAATCTAGTTGGCTGCTGCTGTTGTGGCTTTCTTTTTTTTTAAAAAAAAAAAGGTAGGTTCCGTTCTTCCATGGTGAGGAATAGGCAGGGAGGTTCAATTTTTGCCAGCTGGGGAATGCTTATAGGCAAGGCCTTATCCCTGGTGGTGCATGTAACGTCAGACCACGTTTCAGACATGCAGCAGCAGCGGCGGTGGCGGCAGCAGCAGCATTCAGTCCGTCAGTGGCTGACAAACGAGCTCCATGCAAGTTTACAGTAAACAGACACATTTCTTCCTTTACTGTATTGACTGCGGTCTGTAATCGAGCGGTTGAACTGTTTCTGTGTCCATGCATTGAATAAAGCAGTACATCCTTGCAAAGTAGGCGTCCGTTCGTTGGAGTTCTTTGCTCCCCGAGTGTTGCTCCATCTCTAAGCATTGGCCTGGATCTTCATGGACGAATACTGCCCATCCCACGTGGAGCGTGTATCTCAGCCCGCGTGGAGTGCTGCAGTCCAATGAGGTATTCCATGCTGCATAGCAAGCCTCGGGCCTGTGTGATTGGGGGTCCGCTGTTGTCTGTCCACTCTGAAGCGCGCATCCGGGGCCGGCCGGGCGGCCACTTTTCGACTACCAGCGACTGCAGGTCACTCACACAGGCTGGTTGGAATGGCCTAGCATTATCCTGATCCGGAGGTGTAACTTTAAGCTGCGGGGCCCCAGTACAAAGTCTGGAACTGGGCCCCCAAACTATAAAGCTTCATTGATAGCATTGGTTTACAATGTGGGGAAGAGAGACTTTATGGGCCCCCTACGGCTCCGGGCCCCAGGTGCGAGCGCACCTCCTGCACATACACCCATAACCCGAAACGGGTTTCACCTGTAGCCCGGCCCGCCCAACTCCACTTCCAAGGCTTGAGGCAACACGCTCAGCCGGCACTCTGGGCGCACCCACAATGCACCCAGGCAGCTGGGAGAGTTTTAAAACTTTGCATAGCCCCGCCCAACGCCTTCTCAACCGCGCCCAGCCTCACACCCTCAGTCCTTCCTCTTGCACCGTGCTCACGCATCCTAGGCTTGCAGAGCCTGCTGCTGCTGCTGCTGCAGGACTCGTCAGCTCCCTACACAGGATGGTTAATCCGGCGATGACACTAGAAGCAAGCACTAGTTTGTCTCTGAAGGTGCGGCGGCCGGTCGGTTGGAGGGATCTCTTCGGCCGGCCGCATTTCGAGTGGGGACGGATGGAAACTTTTTACCTAAAATGAGGGAAATTGGCTTCGGCCCCATAGGGCTTTATTGCCTCCCCCTGGGCCGGCATTAGTAGACCCTAGTAAGGAGAATAATAGAGCGGCATGGTCATCCGAAGAACTTAAAAACATACGGCAGGCCTTTTTTTTCCGCCATACATACCTACAGATTTTATATATTTTTTACATTATATATATATATATATATATATACACACATATATATATATATACATATATAAACACACATACACATGCACACACACATAAACAATCTTAAATCTATCTTTAATCTATATCTACAAAATCTATAATTCAGAAATAATCCATATCTATATTCTACATAATTAATAAAGATAGATAGGATAGATAGATAGATAGATAGATAGATAGATAGATAGATAGATAGACAGACTCACATGCATACATACTGTATGCAAATGAGCCAGGTGTTTGGAAGGCTGATGATGTCACTCCTTTGTGATGTCATGAGCCAGGTGTATGGCAGGCTGATGTCACTCCATTGTGATGTCATCAATTTAGAAGCATTAATACCGGGCTTGGCAGCCATTTTAGTTAGTCTCTGCTGCAGCCTGGAGACGGGAGATGGTCTTTATTTCCACCAAGAAGCTGCAGAACTACCGGTAACGGCATCATTTTTATTTTATTCAATATAGGTTTTATTGGTTTCATGGAGGGGGGGGGGAAACTTTTGCCTTATCTCAAAGCAATGTAAAAATAACTTTGACAATGAAACTTAATAAATAAATTTCGAGTTGAACTATATAATGTTTGTCTGTGATATTTTATAAGGTCCACAAACAGGGGAAGGAGGGGAGGGTAAGAGGGGGAGCGGTAAGGGAGGGTAGGTATCTATGACATGGGGGAAAGAGAAAATAAAACAAAAGGGGGGGGGGGCGTGCTCCGGGATTGTTGTTTCTCTTTACGATTGTGATTTAAACGTGTTACTCACATGTCCCTGTCTGTAACCACCTAGTAAATAGGGGTGAGCTCCGGGCATCTATCCATATCGCCCAGGCGTGATACAATTTATCATAGCCTGACGGCTCATCTAGAAGCCTCATTCTCTCCATACGCTCTATTTCGTGGATCATTGTTATTTTTAGTGGAGTGCATTTTTTAGGCAGCACACAAGGGGGAGACAGCGGTCTACCAAAATCTAGTTGGCTGCTGCTGTTGTGGCTTTCTTTTTTTTTTTAAAAAAAAGGTAGGTTCCGTTCTTCCATGGTGAGGAATAGGCAGGGAGGTTCCATTTTTGCCAGCTGGGGAATGCTTATAGGCAAGGCCTTATCCCTGGTGGTGCATGTAACGTCAGACCACGTTTCAGACATGCAGCAGCAGCGGCGGTGGCGGCAGCAGCAGCATTCAGTCCGTCAGTGGCTGACAAACGAGCTCCATGCAAGTTTACAGTAAACAGACACATTTCTTCCTTTACTGTATTGACTGCGGTCTGTAATCGAGCGGTTGAACTGTTTCTGTGTCCATGCATTGAATAAAGCAATACATCCTTGCAAAGTAGGCGTCCGTTCGTTGGAGTTCTTTGCTCCCCGAGTGTTGCTCCATCTCTAAGCATTGGCCTGGATCTTCATGGACGAATACTGCCCATCCCACGTGGAGCGTGTATCTCAGCCCGCGTGGAGTGCTGCAGTCCAATGAGGTATTCCATGCTGCATAGCAAGCCTCGGGCCTGTGTGATTGAGGGTCCGCTGCTGTCTGTCCACTCTGAAGCGCGCATCCGGGGCCGGCCGGGCAGCCACTTTTCGACTACCAGCGACTGCAGGTCACTCACACAGGCTGGTTGGAATGGCCTAGCATTATCCTGATCCGGAGGTGTAACTTGAAGCTGCGGGGCCCCAGTACAAAGTCTGGAACTGGGCCCCCAAACTATAAAGCTTCATTGATAGCATTGGTTTACAATGTGGTGAAGAGAGACTTTATGGGCCCCCTAGGGCTCCGGGCCCCAGGTGCGAGCACACCCCCTGCACATACACCCATAACCCGAAACGGGTTTCACCTGTAGCCCGGCCCGCCCAACTCCACTTCCAAGGCTTGAGGCAACACGCTCAGCCGGCACTCTGGGCGCACCCACAATGCACCCAGGCAGCTGGAAGAGTTTTAAAACTTTGCATAGCCCCGCCCCACGCCTTCTCAACTGCGCCCAGCCTCACACCCTCAGTCCTTCCTCTTGCACCGGGCTCACGCATCCTAGGCTTGCAGAGCCTGCTGCTGCTGCTGCTGCTGCTGCAGGACTCGTCAGCTCCCTACACAGGATGGTTAAGCCGGCGATGACACTAGAAGCAAGCACTAGTTTGTCTCTGAAGGTGCGGCGGCCGGTCGGTTGGAGGGATCTCTTCGGCCGGCCGCATTTCGAGTGGGGACGGATGGAAACTTTTTACCTAAAATGAGGGAAATTGGCTTTGGCCCCATAGGGCTTTATTGCCTTCCCCTGGGCCGGCATTAGTAGACCCTAGTAAGGAGAATAATAGAGCGGCATGGTCATCCGAAGAACTTAAAAACATACAGCAGGCCTTTTTTTTTCTGCCATACATACCTACAGATTTTTTTTTTTTCATTATATATATATATATATATATACACAAATATATATATACATATATAAACACACATACACATGCACACACACATAAACAATCTTAAATCTATCTTTAATCTATATCTACAAAATCTATAATTCAGAAATAATCCATATCTATATTCTACATAATTAATAAAGATAGATAGGATAGATAGATAGATAGATAGATAGATAGATAGACAGACTCACATACATACATACTGTATGCAAATGAGCCAGGTGTTTGGAAGGCTAATGATGTCACTCCTTTGTGATGTCATGAGCCAGGTGCATGGCAGGCTGATGTCACTCCATTGTGATGTCATCAATTTAGAAGCATTAATACCGGGCTTGGCAGCCATTTTAGTCAGTCTCTGCTGCAGCCTGGAGACGGGAGATGGTCTTTATTTCCACCAAGAAGCTGCAGAACTACCGGTAACGGCATCATTTTTATTTTATTCAATATAGGTTTTATTGGTTTCATGGAGGGGGGGGAAACTTTTGCCTTATCTCAAAGCAATGTAAAAATAACTGACAATGAAACTTAATAAATAAATTTCGAGTTGAACTATATAATGTTTGTCTGTGATATTTTATAAGGTCTACAAACAGGGGAAGGAGGGGAGGGTAAGAGGGGGAGCGGTAAGGGAGGGTAGGTATCTATGACATGGGAGAAAGAGAAAATAAAACAAAAGGGGGGGGGGGGGGGCTCCGGGATTGTTGTTTCTCTTTACGATTGTGATTTAAACGTGTTACTCACATGTCCCTGTCTGTAACCACCTAGTAAATAGGGGTGAGCTCCGGGCATCTATCCATATCGCCCAGGCGTGATACAATTTATCATAGCCTGACGGCTCATCTAGAAGCCTCATTCTCTCCATACGCTCTATTTCGTGGATCATTGTTATTTTTAGTGGAGTGCATTTTTTATGCAGCACACAAGGGGGAGACAGCGGCCTACCAAAATCTAGTTGGCTGCTGCTGTTGTGGCTTTCTTTTTTTTTTTTAAAAAAAAAGGTAGGTTCCGTTCTTCCATGGTGAGGAATAGGCAGGGAGGTTCAATTTTTGCCAGCTGGGGAATGCTTATAGGCAAGGCCTTATCCCTGGTGGTGCATGTAACGTCAGACCACGTTTCAGACATGCAGCAGCAGCGGCGGTGGCGGCAGCAGCAGCATTCAGTCCGTCAGTGGCTGACAAACGAGCTCCATGCAAGTTCACAGTAAACAGACACATTTCTTCCTTTACTGTATTGACTGCGGTCTGTAATCGAGCGGTTGAACTGTTTCTGTGTCCATGCATTGAATAAAGCAATACATCCTTGCAAAGTAGGCGTCCGTTCGTTGGAGTTCTTTGCTCCCCGAGTGTTGCTCCATCTCTAAGCATTGGCCTGGATCTTCATGGACGAATACTGCCCATCCCACGTGGAGCGTGTATCTCAGCCCGCGTGGAGTGCTGCAGTCCAATGAGGTATTCCATGCTGCATAGCAAGCCTCGGGCCTGTGTGATTGGGGGTCCGCTGTTGTCTGTCCACTCTGAAGCGCGCATTCGGGGCCGGCCGGGCGGCCACTTTTCGACTACCAGCGACTGCAGGTCACTCACACAGGCTGGTTGGAATGGCCTAGCATTATCCTGATCCGGAGGTGTAACTTGAAGCTTCAGGGCCCCAGTACAAAGTCTGGAACTGGGCCCCCAAACTATAAAGCTTCATTGATAGCATTGGTTTACAATGTGGGGAAGAGAGACTTTATGTGCCCCCTACGGCTCCGGGCCCCAGGTGCGAGCGCACCCCCTGCACATACACCCATAACCCGAAACGGGTTTCACCTGTAGCCCGGCCCGCCCAACTCCACTTCCAAGGCTTGAGGCAACACGCTCAGCCGGCACTCTGGGCGCACCCACAATGCACCCAGGCAGCTGGGAGAGTTTTAAAACTTTGCATAGCCCCGCCCCACGCCTTCTCAACCGCGCCCAGCCTCACACCCTCAGTCCTTCCTCTTGCACCGTGCTCACGCATCCTAGGCTTGCAGAGCCTGCTGCTGCTGCTGCTGCAGGACTCGTCAGCTCCCTACACAGGATGGTTAAGCCGGCGATGACACTAGAAGCAAGCACTAGTTTGTCTCTGAAGGTGCGGCGGCCGGTCGGTTGGAGGGATCTCTTCGGCCGGCCGCATTTCGAGTGGGGACGGATGGAAACTTTTTACCTAAAATGAGGGAAATTGGCTTCGGCCCCATAGGGCTTTATTGCCTCCCCCTGGGCCGGCATTAGTAGACCCTAGTAAGGAGAATAATAGAGCGGCATGGTCATCCGAAGAACTTAAAAACATACAGCAGGCCTTTTTTTTCCGCCATACATACCTACAGATTTTATATATTTTTTACATTATATATATATATATATATATATATATATACACACACATATATATATATATACATATATAAACACACATACACATGCACACACACATAAACAATCTTAAATCTATCTTTAATCTATATCTACAAAATCTATAATTCAGAAATAATCCATATCTATATTCTACATAATTAATAAAGATAGATAGGATAGATAGATAGATAGATAGATAGATAGATAGATAGATAGATAGATAGATAGACAGACTCACATACATACATACTGTATGCAAATGAGCCAGGTGTTTGGAAGGCTGATGATGTCACTCCTTTGTGATGTCATGAGCCAGGTGTATGGCAGGCTGATGTCACTCCATTGTGATGTCATCAATTTAGAAGCATTAATACCGGGCTTGGCAGCCATTTTAGTCAGTCTCTGCTGCAGCCTGGAGACGGGAGATGGTCTTTATTTCCACCAAGAAGCTGCAGAACTACCGGTAACGGCATCATTTTTATTTTATTCAATATAGGTTTTATTGGTTTCATGGAGGGGGGGGGGGGAAACTTTTGCCTTATCTCAAAGCAATGTAAAAATAACTTTGACAATGAAACTTAATAAATAAATTTCGAGTTGAACTATATAATGTTTGTCTGTGATATTTTATAAGGTCCACAAACAGGGGAAGGAGGGGAGGGTAAGAGGGGGAGCGGTAAGGGAGGGTAGGTATCTATGACATGGGAGAAAGAGAAAATAAAACAAAAGGGGGGGGGGCGTGCTCCGGGATTGTTGTTTCTCTTTACGATTGTGATTTAAACGTGTTACTCACATGTCCCTGTCTGTAACCACCTAGTAAATAGGGGTGAGCTCCGGGCATCTATCCATATCGCCCAGGCGTGATACAATTTATCATAGCCTGACGGCTCATCTAGAAGCCTCATTCTCTCCATACGCTCTATTTCGTGGATCATTGTTATTTTTAGTGGAGTGCATTTTTTATGCAGCACACAAGGGGGAGACAGCGGCCTACCAAAATCTAGTTGGCTGCTGCTGTTGTGGCTTTCTTTTTTTTTTTTAAAAAAAGGTAGGTTCCGTTCTTCCATGGTGAGGAATAGGCAGGGAGGTTCCATTTTTGCCAGCTGGGGAATGCTTATAGGCAAGGCCTTATCCCTGGTGGTGCATGTAACGTCAGACCACGTTTCAGACATGCAGCAGCAGCGGCGGTGGCGGCAGCAGCAGCATTCAGTCCGTCAGTGGCTGACAAACGAGCTCCATGCAAGTTTACAGTAAACAGACACATTTCTTCCTTTACTGTATTGACTGCGGTCTGTAATCGAGCGGTTGAACTGTTTCTGTGTCCATGCATTGAATAAAGCAATACATCCTTGCAAAGTAGGCGTCCGTTCGTTGGAGTTCTTTGCTCCCCGAGTGTTGCTCCATCTCTAAGCATTGGCCTGGATCTTCATGGACGAATACTGCCCATCCCACGTGGAGCGTGTATCTCAGCCCGCGTGGAGTGCTGCAGTCCAATGAGGTATTCCATGCTGCATAGCAAGCCTCGGGCCTGTGTGATTGAGGGTCCGCTGCTGTCTGTCCACTCTGAAGCGCGCATCTGGGGCCGGCCGGGCGGCCACTTTTCGACTACCAGCGACTGCAGGTCACTCACACAGGCTGGTTGGAATGGCCTAGCATTATCCTGATCCAGAGGTGTAACTTGAAGCTGCGGGGCCCCAGTACAAAGTCTGGAACTGGGCCCCCAAACTATAAAGCTTCATTGATAGCATTGGTTTACAATGTGGTGAAGAGAGACTTTATGGGCCCCCTAGGGCTCCGGGCCCCAGGTGCGAGCACACCCCCTGCACATACACCCATAACCCGAAACGGGTTTCACCTGTAGCCCGGCCCGCCCAACTCCACTTCCAAGGCTTGAGGCAACACGCTCAGCCGGCACTCTGGGCGCACCCACAATGCACCCAGGCAGCTGGAAGAGTTTTAAAACTTTGCATAGCCCCGCCCCACGCCTTCTCAACCGCGCCCAGCCTCACACCCTCAGTCCTTCCTCTTGCACCGGGCTCACGCATCCTAGGCTTGCAGAGCCTGCTGCTGCTGCTGCTGCAGGACTCGTCAGCTCCCTACACAGGATGGTTAAGCCGGCGATGACACTAGAAGCAAGCACTAGTTTGTCTCTGAAGGTGCGGCGGCCGGTCGGTTGGAGGGATCTCTTCGGCCGGCCGCATTTCGAGTGGGGACGGATGGAAACTTTTTACCTAAAATGAGGGAAATTGGCTTCGGCCCCATAGGGCTTTATTGCCTTCCCCTGGGCCGGCATTAGTAGACCCTAGTAAGGAGAATAATAGAGCGGCATGGTCATCCGAAGAACTTAAAAACATACAGCAGGCCTTTTTTTTTCTGCCATACATACCTACAGATTTTTTTTTTTTCATTATATATATATATATATATATATATATATATATATATATACACAAATATATATATACATTTATAAACACACATACACATGCACACACACATAAACAATCTTAAATCTATCTTTAATCTATATCTACAAAATCTATAATTCAGAAATAATCCATATCTATATTCTACATAATTAATAAAGATAGATAGGATAGATAGATAGATAGATAGATAGATAGATAGATAGATAGATAGATAGATAGACAGACTCACATACATACATACTGTATGCAAATGAGCCAGGTGTTTGGAAGGCTGATGATGTCACTCCTTTGTGATGTCATGAGCCAGGTGCATGGCAGGCTGATGTCACTCCATTGTGATGTCATCAATTTAGAAGCATTAATACCGGGCTTGGCAGCCATTTTAGTCAGTCTCTGCTGCAGCCTGGAGACGGGAGATGGTCTTTATTTCCACCAAGAAGCTGCAGAACTACCGGTAACGGCATCATTTTTATTTTATTCAATATAGGTTTTATTGGTTTCATGGAGGGGGGGAAACTTTTGCCTTATCTCAAAGCAATGTAAAAATAACTGACAATGAAACTTAATAAATAAATTTCGAGTTGAACTATATAATGTTTGTCTGTGATATTTTATAAGGTCTACAAACAGGGGAAGGAGGGGAGGGTAAGAGGGGGAGCGGTAAGGGAGGGTAGGTATCTATGACATGGGAGAAAGAGAAAATAAAACAAAAGGGGGGGGGGCGGGCTCCGGGATTGTTGTTTCTCTTTACGATTGTGATTTAAACGTGTTACTCACATGTCCCTGTCTGTAACCACCTAGTAAATAGGGGTGAGCTCCGGGCATCTATCCATATCGCCCAGGCGTGATACAATTTATCATAGCCTGACGGCTCATCTAGAAGCCTCATTCTCTCCATACGCTCTATTTCGTGGATCATTGTTATTTTTAGTGGAGTGCATTTTTTATGCAGCACACAAGGGGGAGACAGCGGCCTACCAAAATCTAGTTGGCTGCTGCTGTTGTGGCTTTCTTTTTTTTTTTAAAAAAAAGGTAGGTTCCGTTCTTCCATGGTGAGGAATAGGCAGGGAGGTTCCATTTTTGCCAGCTGGGGAATGCTTATAGGCAAGGCCTTATCCCTGGTGGTGCATGTAACGTCAAACCACGTTTCAGACATGCAGCAGCAGCGGCGGTGGCGGCAGCAGCAGCATTCAGTCCGTCAGTGGCTGACAAACGAGCTCCATGCAAGTTTACAGTAAACAGACACATTTCTTCCTTTACTGTATTGACTGCGGTCTGTAATCGAGCGGTTGAACTGTTTCTGTGTCCATGCATTGAATAAAGCAATACATCCTTGCAAAGTAGGCGTCCGTTCGTTGGAGTTCTTTGCTCCCCGAGTGTTGCTCCATCTCTAAGCATTGGCCTGGATCTTCATGGACGAATACTGCCCATCCCACGTGGAGCGTGTATCTCAGCCCGCGTGGAGTGCTGCAGTCCAATGAGGTATTCCATGCTGCATAGCAAGCCTCGGGCCTGTGTGATTGGGGGTCCGCTGCTGTCTGTCCACTCTGAAGCGCGCATCCGGGGCCGGCCGGGCGGCCACTTTTCGACTACCAGCGACTGCAGGTCACTCACACAGGCTGGTTGGAATGGCCTAGCATTATCCTGATCCAGAGGTGTAACTTGAAGCTGCGGGGCCCCAGTACAAAGTCTGGAACTGGGCCCCCAAACTATAAAGCTTCATTGATAGCATTGGTTTACAATGTGGGGAAGAGAGACTTTATGGGCCCCGGGCCCCATGTGCGAGCACACCCCCTGCACATACACTCATAACCCGAAACGGGTTTCACCTGTAGCCCGGCCCGCCCAACTCCACTTCCAAGGCTTGAGGCAACACGCTCAGCCGGCACTCTGGGCGCACCCACAATGCACCCAGGCAGCTGGGAGAGTTTTAAAACTTTGCATAGCCCCGCCCCACGCCTTCTCAACCGCGCCCAGCCTCACACCCTCAGTCCTTCCTCTTGCACCGTGCTTACGCATCCTAGGCTTGCAGAGCCTGCTGCTGCTGCTGCTGCTGCAGGACTCGTCAGCTCCCTACACAGGATGGTTAAGTCGGCGATGACACTAGAAGCAAGCACTAGTTTGTCTCTGAAGGTGCGGCGGCCGGTCGGTTGGAGGGATCTCTTCGGCCGGCCGCATTTCGAGTGGGGACGGATGGAAACTTTTTACGTAAAATGAGGGAAATTGGCTTCGGCCCCATAGGGCTTTATTGCCTTCCCCTGGGCCGGCATTAGTAGACCCTAGTAAGGAGAATAATAGAGCGGCATGGTCATCCGAAGAACTTAAAAACATACAGCAGGCCTTTTTTTTCCGCCATACATACCTACAGATTTTATATTTTTTTTACATTATATATATATAATATATATATATACACACATATATATATATATATACATATATAAACACACATACACATGCACACGCGCATAAACAATCTTAAATCTATCTTTAATCTATATCTACAAAATCTATAATTCAGAAATAATCCATATCTATATTCTACATAATTAATAAAGATAGATAGGATAGATAGATAGATAGATAGATAGATAGATAGATAGATAGACTCACATACATACATACTGTATGCAAATGAGCCAGGTGTTTGGAAGGCTGATGATGTCACTCCTTTGTGATGTCATGAGCCAGGTGTATGGCAGGCTGATGTCACTGCATTGTGATGTTATCAATTTAGAAGAATTAATACCGGGCTTGGCAGCCATTTTAGTCAGTCTCTGCTGCAGCCGGGAGACGGGAGATGGTCTTTATTTCCACCAAGAAGCTGCAGAACTACCGGTAACGGCATCATTTTTATTTTATTCAATATAGGTTTTATTGGTTTCATGGAGGGGGGGAAACTTTTGCCTTATCTCAAAGCAATGTAAAAATAACTTTGACAATGAAACTTAATAAATAAATTTCGAGTTGAACTATATAATGTTTGTCTGTGATATTTTATAAGGTCTACAAACAGGGGAAGGAGGGGAGGGTAAGAGGGGGAGCGGTAAGGGAGGGTAGGTATCTATGACATGGGAGAAAGAGAAAATAAAACAAAAAGGGGGGGGGCGGGCTCCGGGATTGTTGTTTCTCTTTACGATTGTGATTTAAACGTGTTACTCACATGTCCCTGTCTGTAACCACCTAGTAAATAGGGGTGAGCTCCGGGCATCTATCCATATCGCCCAGGCGTGATACAATTTATCATAGCCTGACGGCTCATCTAGAAGCCTCATTCTCTCCATACGCTCTATTTCGTGGATCATTGTTATTTTTAGTGGAGTGCATTTTTTATGCAGCACACAAGGGGGAGACAGCGGCCTACCAAAATCTAGTTGGCTGCTGCTGTTGTGGCTTTCTTTTTTTTTAAAAAAAAAAGGTAGGTTCCGTTCTTCCATGGTGAGGAATAGGCAGGGAGGTTCCATTTTTGCCAGCTGGGGAATGCTTATAGGCAAGGCCTTATCCCTGGTGGTGCATGTAACGTCAGACCACGTTTCAGACATGCAGCAGCAGCGGCGGTGGCGGCAGCAGCAGCATTCAGTCCGTCAGTGGCTGACAAACGAGCTCCATGCAAGTTTACAGTAAACAGACACATTTCTTCCTTTACTGTATTGACTGCGGTCTGTAATCGAGCGGTTGAACTGTTTCTGTGTCCATGCTTTGAATAAAGCAATACATCCTTGTAAAGTAGGCGTCCGTTCGTTGGAGTTCTTTGCTCCCCGAGTGTTGCTCCATCTCTAAGCATTGGCCTGGATCTTCATGGACGAATACTACCCATCCCATGTGGAGCGTGTATCTCAGCCCGCGTGGAGTGCTGCAGTCCAATGAGGTATTCCATGCTGCATAGCAAGCCTCGGGCCTGTGTGATTGGGGGTCCGCTGCTGTCTGTCCACTCTGAAGCGCGCATCCGGGGCCGGCCGGGCGGCCACTTTTCGACTACCAGCGACTGCAGGTCACTCACACAGGCTGGTTGGAATGGCCTAGCATTATCCTGATCCGGAGGTGTAACTTAAAGCTGCGGGGCCCCAGTACAAAGTCTGGAACTGGGCCCCCAAACTATAAAGCTTCATTGATAGCATTGGTTTACAATGTGGGGAAGAGAGACTTTATGGGCCCCCTAGGGCTCCGGGCCCCAGGTGCGAGCGCACCCCCTGCACATACACCCATAACCCGAAACGGGTTTCACCTGTAGCCCGGCCCGCCCAACTCCACTTCCAAGGCTTGAGGCAACACGCTCAGCCGTCACTCTGGGCGCACCCACAATGCACCCAGGCAGCTGGGAGAGTTTTAAAACTTTGCATAGCCCCGCCCCACGCCTTCTCTACCGCGCCCAGCCTCACACCCTCAGTCCTTCCTCTTGCACCGTGCTCACGCATCCTAGGCTTGCAGAGCCTGCTGCTGCTGCTGCTGCAGGACTCGTCAGCTCCCTACACAGGATGGTTAAGCCGGCGATGACACTAGAAGCAAGCACTAGTTTGTCTCTGAAGGTGCGGCGGCCGGTCGGTTGGAGGGATCTCTTCGGCCGGCCGCATTTCGAGTGGGGACGGATGGAAACTTTTTACCTAAAATGAGGGAAATTGGCTTCGGCCCCATAGGGCTTTATTGCCTTCCCCTGGGCCGGCATTAGTAGACCCTAGTAAGGAGAATAATAGAGCGGCATGGTCATCCGAAGAACTTAATAACATACAGCAGGCCTTTTTTTTCCGCCATACATACCTACAGATTTTATATTTTTTTTACATTATATATATATATATATATATATATATATATATATACACACATATATATATATATATATATATATATATATATATATATATATATATATACATATATACACACACATACACATGCACACACACATAAACAATCTTAAATCTATCTTTAATCTATATCTACAAAATCTATAATTCAGAAATAATCCATATCTATATTCTACATAATTAATAAAGATAGATAGATAGATAGATAGATAGACAGACTCACATACATACATACTGTATGCAAATGAGCCAGGTGTTTGGAAGGCTGATGATGTCACTCCTTTGTGATGTCATGAGCCAGGTGTATGGCAGGCTGATGTCACTGCATTGTGATGTCATCAATTTAGAAGAATTAATACCGGGCTTGGCAGCCATTTTAGTCAGTCTCTGCTGCAGCCGGGAGACGGGAGATGGTCTTTATTTCCACCAAGAAGCTGCAGAACTACCGGTAACGGCATCATTTTTATTTTATTCAATATAGGTTTTATTGGTTTCATGGAGGGGGGGAAACTTTTGCCTTATCTCAAAGCAATGTAAAAATAACTTTGACAATGAAACTTAATAAATAAATTTCGAGTTGAACTATATAATGTTTGTCTGTGATATTTTATAAGGTCTACAAACAGGGGAAGGAGGGGAGGGTAAGAGGGGGAGCGGTAAGGGAGGGTAGGTATCTATGACATGGGAGAAAGAGAAAATAAAACAAAAAGGGGGGGGGGGCAGGCTCCGGGATTGTTGTTTCTCTTTACGATTGTGATTTAAACGTGTTACTCACATGTCCCTGTCTGTAACCACCTAGTAAATAGGGGTGAGCTCCGGGCATCTATCCATATCGCCCAGGCGTGATACAATTTATCATAGCCTGACAGCTCATCTAGAAGCCTCATTCTCTCCATACGCTCTATTTCGTGGATCATTGTTATTTTTAGTGGAGTGCATTTTTTATGCAGCACACAAGGGGGAGACAGCGGCCTACCAAAATCTAGTTGGCTGCTGCTGTTGTGGCTTTCTTTTTTTTAAAAAAAAAAGGTAGGTTCCGTTCTTCCATGGTGAGGATCTTGTGCAGCATAGTAATTAACGCGGCTGCAGGTGACTGGGGGCGGAGCTTATGTTAATAGCGAGCTAGATGGGGGAGGAGCGTAGAGCGGAAAGGGGGGGAAGAAGACAGGAAGAGGAGCAGAAGTGAAGAAGCGTGGAACAGAGAGGACGGAGCCGGACAAGACTGAAGAAACTCGTGGATTACAAATTTTAAAACAGAGCAAGCTGAGCGGAGGAGCAGAAGAAAAACCAGAAGACTTACAGCGGAGGTCGGGAGACATCGGGCGAAGCGGAGAAGAAGAGAGCCGGCAAGCGAAAGAAGAAGACGACAATGGAGGACCTGCGGGCGAGAATCCAGGCGGCGGTCAGGCAGGACGGCACCGGCTGGCTCGAAGAACTTCTGTCGAGCTGCAGGACGACCGCGGGTGCAGCCGAGCTGGAAGGATCCGGGACGCAGCTGAGCGGAGCCAGTGAAGCGCCGCCGGAAGCAGAGGAGCAGCGGCGGGGAAGACCGCAGCGAAGAAAGCAACCGCCAGCGAGGCTCAGCCCGAGCCCAGCGAACAAGCGGCGCGGACGGAGGAGCAGCAGAGGAGAAGAAACAGCAGCGGGAGCCGCTGGCACCGGAAACAAGATGGCGCCCGGTTCAAATCGTGTGACGGGAAAACGGCCCGCCACGAGGCAGCGCTCACCGCCGGCGAGCGGGAGCAGAAGAGAGGAGCTACAACAAGCAGCAGCGGCAGCAGCAGCCCCCACAACGGCAGGGCAGTTAGCGCTGGAGCGCGAGGCACCACAGAGAAGGAGAGGCCAGTCTACAGTTCAGACAGAGGATAGAGGGAACACGCGGGGAGGGCGCGTACCCCGCCAGGATTATAGAGCATCGCAGCCAGAGCGCAGCGGAAGGTAGGCGACTGAAAGGAGGGGGGGCAAGTAGAAGGGTGAACATCCCACGAGCAGCAGCCCCCCTTAGCACCCTTGCCAGCAGCCCTGTAAGCAGCCCAGGCCCTGCCACTTTAGCTCCAAGGAGGGCACATAGAGGGGGGGGGTAGCTCGTTTTCGGGGTCACGTAGTCCGACCCCGGGCCCCCATGCAGCTAGCCACATGGGACATAGTCGCAGCATGTCTGCTTACCATCTCTGTCATAGACAGGAGGCTTCCCTATGTCCGGGGCAGCAGGAGGTGGTATACCCCACCCAAAGGCCTAGCGGACACAATTCACCACTGCAGCCACCCGCTACAGTCATGCAGCGCCGGTGTTTCGTTAACCCGAGATACCTCGACCCACGGCTGCAAGAAACGCTGGGTTATTCGTCCCAAGTATCTGACAACCACGCTAGCAGTAGCCGCCAAGGGCAGGGCGCTAGGCGTAGGCGCAGGGACAGAGCCAGGGCGATAAGACAAGAAGCCAGGCGTTCTAGGCAGCTAGAGCAGGCGAGCAGCGCTTCAAGTAACAGCAGCGGCAGGGCAAGAGGAGATAGCAGGTGTGATAGACATGATGATTATTTATAAAATGTCTATCGATTTGTATAACCCAAATGTATTATGCTATTGTAATGACTTCAGCCTAATGTGGAACTCTGCTGCATAAGGAAAGAGTTAAATCACAGTGTTATATGTTATTGCTTGAGTGCTTTCCCAGTCCTCCCCATCCCCCACACACAGAATCTTCTTGAACAAAGGGATATCTACTTTCACTTTCAGATTTGGACACATGTTAAAGACAAAGGCTTCTACTTGAGAGAGGTGGGGAGAAGGGGAGGCGGGGGATTCTATATGATCCGACAAATGAGAATCCTATATGTTACTGATGTAACCTGTTGCACGCCCATTGTGTGTCTGTACAATAAAAGGCCCTGTCTGGCTGTTTCTGGGCAGAGAGCCATTTTGGATATGAGGCTGATAGCTTGTGTCTAATTTGCTCCACGATGATGTGTGCACACGATACAATTAGGAAAGCGACAAAATACCCCAAAAGCCTGCTGGAGAAAATCATAATCCAGTTCAGTGGCGTCTCTGGGTGGACCGAGTTAAGAGATTTTGATTTCTTTCATTCTGGAAAAATACAGAGATCGGCGGATGGCACGCAGAACTCAGGGGCCCGAAAATCTACAGAACACGGTAAGATTGCTTTATGTAAATCTACCGATGTGATCTGGGTTCTGACTGCTTTTCTGCCTGTACCTGATCCAGAGTGATAAATCAATGAAAGGCAGGTAATATAGTTCTTTCTTACTCGGAAAAGACCCCCGTTTTAACCTGCTTAAGGGGTATTTTGTATGCTGTGTCTGTTATGTCTGAGACGGTTAAAAATTGTGTATACAAGACCAAGAGATAAATTCTGTGAGGGTTAATGTGTCGGGAGGGCGGACTCGGCTGTTTAAGTCTGAGGGAACACGCCAGTGACACGTGCTCCTAGGTAAAACTAGTGTGAGGTTAGGAAGATTTATGATACGAATACTTACCATATGATTGAGCGTGTTATGTTCTCATATGTGGAAAGGTATTTACGGGTGAATATAGCCGTGGTGTGACGGCTGATTTCTCCAGAATATTATTGAGGTTTTGGTCATTGAAAATAATCGTCAGTCTCTGTGTATAGCTAAATGTCCTGTCTAGATCGTGTACAAGGAGTGCTCTTGGGGATTACTAGTATACGGTGGGCTGTTATAAAGGTAGATGAGATATATACCTTGGGTTGATATAAAGGTGGATATATATATATACCTTGAGCCGTTGTGGGTATTCTCCAGTAATCCCGTCTGTCTGCTATTATAGAAACAATGTGCAGTGTTGATTATTGGGGGAGGGGTGCTGGTAAGAGAGTGGACTGAAGTTAAGCCACTAAGAGCACTTCTCAATTAACCCTTTCTGTTTACTTTGTCTTTCCCTGTGTTTTATAGAATTAATGCGTATTGTAATCTGAGTGGGAAAGAAGGGTTATATGGGAAGGATTTGAAGAAAGCAGATTTTACAAAAGAAACAGTACTGTGTGCAGAAACTTTGAATAGAATAGAATAAGCAGGCAGAATAGAATGAGGGATCAGTACAGGATGTTTTGGAATATGCAAAACATGTAGAAATGTTATACAAAGAGAAGGCTCAGGAAAAGTTGCAGAAAGGAATGTTAGGTCATGGACAGATAAGCAGAAATGCTAGGTCATGGACAGGTAAGATAGGTTGTAGAAAGTTTTCAGAAGATGAGCAGGAAGCCTAGCAGAAAGAAATGTGTTTTTAGATTGCTAGAAGGAGGTATAATGTAGTTAAGAGATTGAAGAGGGGAAAGCATGTAGGGGGGTATGTGTATTGCTAATGAACAATGTAATGTCTTTGTGTTGACTGCGGCCCCTCCCTGTAATGGCGGCCGTGCTTGCAATGTTTACAATCCAACATGGTGTGACTCTGCAGTAAATGTAGTGAGGCCTGCCCCCACCCTGAAGTTACTTCCCCCCATGTGCTCACTTTCAGGGTGTGTGATGTTACTTCCGGTCCCTCCCCATCCGGGGCAGGACCTGGCCCCGCCCCTTCCTCCTCCAGCAGCCATCTTGCCTCACCTGGAAGTGCTGCTGCCCCTGGCCCCGCCCGTTCCTCCGGCAGCCATTTTGCCTCACTTGGGAGATTTGTAGCCCCGCCCCTTTCTGCCTCTGGCGGTCATTTTGCTGCATTTGGGAGGCCTATATTCCCCAATGCCACTGTATCCAGTGCTAACATCATGATTGTCTGAAGTAAGGTTTTGTTTGGCCAGACTTTGTTACGCTCCAAGATGTGGCCACTTTGGATGTGTGATAAGTTCAGGGAAACAAACCTTTGTGGAGATGCAGCTTGGGACATGGTAGATGACTAAGCTGGTTTATAGTGCATGGAAGATTGGAGTTGATGCATGGGGGGCAGAGGCCGGGAATACATGACAGGGGACGCTCTCTCATGTTCCCAGGGGCTCTGTTTTCCACTGCCCGCTTCTCCAATGGATACTCAGACAGATGATGTTATGGAAGGCTCCTACAGATGGAATAATTTCCCTATAGTCACCCAGCAAACTTTTTCATGCAATTTGGTGAATTAATTTTACTTTTTATGTGAAGAAAGAGGGACTGAATTGCCCAGAGTAGGATGTTAATTCATCCGTATTCTTTAGTTTTTTTTAAGTCTTTTGTATATTCTAGTGTCAGTCTACACTGAAGCTATAATTATATTCCGACAGGAGAGTAAAAGCTAAACGCTGGCCATACCCTGAAATACTATTACACTGGGTGACGTAAAATTTTACTTGTGTTGCGCCCCCTTGTGTTAAAAAATGCTAACTGCGACCTGAAAAAAAAAAAAAAAAAAAAAATTTTTTTTTAAGGAGATTTTTGCTCAGACTTCGCTGCATACAATGTCACCTTGACCTACAAAGTGCTTGTTTTTGTGCCTCTTGGTTTACTAGTTTGAACGCAATGACTCTTTTTCCATTGAGTATTGCGGTTCAAAAGGGGGGAGGCATAGGTGATCTGGGTCATAGATGATCTAGGTGTTGTAGATCAGCTATTGGGTTTGGAAAAAAAATAAATAAATGATTTTGTGCTACAAGATTCCGAGCCATGTGAAATAGAACATCAGAACGATTATTTAGTACTAATTCAGTAAGAAACTGCAGATATGCAAACAGTTATCAGAACCTCTGTTGATAATGCATATGTTGAGCTTTTTGCAGATGGTACCAGGGTGAGGATTGATGACTCCACATCGGATATGCAGTGGTCACACAACAAGATGTCCTAGAAGCAGAAGCTCTGCCTCCGCATGTCACAGTACAATAAGCGGAATGGAAGGCCCTCACTGAGGCGTGTAGAGTGGCGAGAGGTAAGACCGGCAATCCTTTACACTGACTCCTGGTATGCATTTGGCATAGCTCATGATTACGGCCCAATATGGAAGGCCAGACAGTTTTTTACCTTAGCAGGACAACCAATTGAGAATGGTGCAACGGTACAGAGTCGCATGGAGGCCCTACTTCTACCTGACAAAGTTGAGAGTTCGCACCGATTCCTACACTGGAGAGGCGAGAGACGACACCCTCGCTGACAGCGCAGCAAAGGCAGCGGCCCTCAAGCCGTGGAAGAAAGAAGAAAGATACTGACAGCATGAGTCAGTGTTAAAAAAAACTTTGGACATTGACAAAAATTTGGACTTTGATATGCTAAAGACTTTTACAGTTACCAGCCAGCAAGGAAGGAAAGAATAAATGGACTAATATGGGAGCAGCAGAAACAGGACAGCGTGTGGTGAACAGTCAACAGCACTTGCCCACCACAGTTCCTGTATCCCATGATGGCCCAGCTGATGGACGCAAAGACCCACCTAGTAAAGCAGTAATGACGACGACGCTTGAAAGAGGTTGGGCGACTTCTAGGTTCTCTGTAGCTGCTGCATCATTTGTCCGGTTTAGCATGATCTATGCCATGGGTAAGTCAGGGCAGAAGTAAATTTGCAACACCACACTTGCCGGGACCACTCTACCCATTTCAGGGATTGCAAATTGACTACGTTCAGCTCCCACTTGTTGGGAAGTATGAATACGTGCTTGTTGTTGTTGATGTCTTTGCAGGTTGGAGGCCGACCCTGTTACCAAGGTAAACAAGTAGGTAACCGCAAAGAAGCTCATGAACGAGGTAAACTGTGAATATGGGGTACCAGAGGTGATTCAGAGTCAGACAGAGGTATAAACTTCGCAGGTGAATGTAACATGTCATGTCTGCTCTGGGTGTATCCCAGGCCTTTTACATACTGTACCACCTTTAGTGTAGTGGAAAGGTGGAGAGACGTAGTGGCACGCTAAAAGTAAGATACTTAAAAATGACGCCACTTTGGAAAGACTGTCATCCAATAGCCTTATACAGTGTTAGATATGAACCCAGGGGGGATTATACATTATCTCCCTACGAGATTGTTTGGGCTAGCCCCAAGACTAGGTCGTTACTATCCTCAGTAGTTACAATTACAATCTGATGTGTTGACTGAGTATGTGATTTCCGTTGTTAAAGAACTAACCAAAGCCTATGCACAGGTGTTCTCTTCCAGACTCAGAGGCAGACACTGGGACACATATCTTGCAGCCTGGGGATTGGGTGTGCATCAAGAAGTTCCCCAGGAAGCACCCTCCTGAGCCCCGATTTGATGGCCCCTACCAGGTGCTTCTGACTACTGCCACAGCTGTGAAACTAGCCGAAAGACTTACATGGATCAACGCTTCATACTGTAAGAAAGCTTCAGATCCGGGAGACCAGTCTTAGTTGTGCCAAAGACATTACTCTGGTTAGAGCTAGTGAGAGAGGAAGGTAGCAACTGGAATCCTTAGTCGGAAGAATATGGGGGTATGGTTACCTTCTAGTATAACTCGTCCAATGCTCAAGTAGCCGCATATTCCTTCGACTATTGTACTGTGGTCCCGTGTCTAGGCGCAAGATCCCACCGCAGGCCAGATTTAGCTCAGTCCAGCTGGTTATATGACTTATATACCCGGGGAATACAATATGCTTGCGCCACTGATAACGTCTGGGGAGAAGACTGCCGTTATTGGGGATTAGTGGGATGGAACGCAGGAACAGACTAGTCCTATAAACCGCGAAGTGCCTTAAATAAGAAAAATAGGAGCGGGAAATCCCTAATTAGTCGTATAACCCTCCTTGAGAATAATAAGGACAGCAGGTATTGGAAGGCTGAACTTAGTATGCTGCTTGGTTTTAATGCGGTTGTTACACTAACCATGGGAGATCCAAGCCCGGGGGACGGGGGAGACTTATAGTCTGGGGACATACCGGTACGGGAGGATAGATCCCTTAGGGAAGTTTAAAATAAGGGATATGGTAGATGCAGCCGAATGGAAGCCTTCACTTAGTCCCGTGCCCATAATTAACCCCCTCCGCCGTAAGATAAAGACCTTGACGAACATGATGATCATAGCCGACCCTACCTTTTGAGGACACCTTGACAGTAGCGACTGGCTACTCTGACCAGAATCTCTGGTTGGAGTTGATGAGGTACAATGCTAACAGGAGCAACAAGTCTAACTGTTGCGTGTGCGGTAGTGCCCGACTACACTCGGGGATGGTCCCCCTAAATCTCCCTGTAGATGCTGAAGAGTGGTTTATTAGTCTCTTCACGAACATTTCCGCTAATTTCACTGTCCGTGAGAAATGAAAGAAGGAATACTCTATAACTACTTAAGTGTTTGCACCGGAGAGAGTATTACTGACTACCCTGGAAACTACACCTGCCAGGCAAATAGGCAGGGTGGAGGGAGATTTTTGGGGAACTCACCAACGGGTATTGCTCCTCCTACAGTATGATAGGAGGGGAATAGATGCAGAATCAGGTCCAGTCCTTAGGAGACGTTTACTGGCTTTGTGGAGACATGAGGTAGAGGACCCGCCTGGAGGGTAATTGGACAGGGGAGTGTGCCTTAGTAAAGCCCTTATGCTCCTCCACATCCTGTCAGACACCAACGTTTCCCTTGTTTGAAAAAGATGAAGAGCCAGTTCCGATAATGCCAACCACATGCGCTACCAAAGAAAAAGGAGAAATGTACTAGTACTGTGCCTGCCCCGATCTCCTAAGATGAATTTGTCAGTGGAATTCCCATTTGCCTAGGGATAGTGCAGAAGACCTTAGGTTCCGGCGAGGGCACACCCTGTGGGGTGTTAACTTGTACAGATAGAGGGTATGGATGCCCGGAAATGAGCCCAGGGAATCCATGGCCTCCCTCTGAGGTGAGGTAGGGATCCCCCCCCTCCTAGGAGTAGGGACTTACGGGCAGTGGGAAAACCCTGACGCAAGGGTGAGGCGACTTGGACGTGTTCACCATTAGGACTATCTCCAGGAGGGACACTGGTGTGGGTGAAGATTAGGGAGTCCCACGCCGTGCGTACCTGTGTACGCTACTAGTATTGTAACATTATGCTAGAGCGAGAAGAGAGACCCCTGGTGGTAGTTTTGATCTACACGTGTACATTGACGTCATAGGATAGCCAAGGGGGGTACCTGACAAGTTTTAAAAATTAGAGACCAAGTTAAAACTAGATTCGAGTCCACTTTCCTGATCATTAGGGTAAATAAATGTTGACTGGATTAATTATGTTTATTATAATTAGCAGTGGTTTATAAATTATACTAGAGACGCCTTATAGGGACTAGTCGACCAATAGGACCTACCTCGACTATGACTTTTTTAAAAATAGAATGGCCTTAGAGACGACTTTAGCTAAAAAGGGGAGTGTCTGAAAGATGATAGGGGAGACTTGTCATACCTACATCCTAGACGACACGTGACCCGCGGGTAAAGACGCAGTTGCCATTAAGAAGCTGACCGCACTAACTAAAAAGAGCTAACTTTTGGGACCAGCACTCGCCATGGATGAGCGGGTGGTAAAGGATCCTGGCACAGACGGGCGTCGCTGTTGTATGTGAACTGATGGTTATCTTTTCTGTTCTAGTCTGCTGTGTTATCCCCTGTGTCAGAGAGACCTGTGAAACTGATGCTGGAAAAGCCGCTCCCACCATGAGTTTGCTGGATGCATCCCCAGAAGGAGTGGACAAGTCCTACACCCCCTTGAAGACCCTAAAACGAACCTTCAACGCGCTCCAGTTATAGGCTCATGCGCAGAAGACTGTGAAAATTAGATAAAGAATTAGAGGATAGACATTTTAAGGGGGGATTGTGATAGACATGATGATTATTTATAAAATGTCTATCGATTTGTATAACCCAAATGTATTATGCTATTGTAATGACTTCAGCCTAATGTGGAACTCTGCTGCATAAGGAAAGAGTTAAATCACAGTGTTATATGTTATTGCTTGAGTGCTTTCCCAGTCCTCCCCATCCCCCACACACAGAATCTTCTTGAACAAAGGGATATCTACTTTCACTTTCAGATTTGGACACATGTTAAAGACAAAGGCTTCTACTTGAGAGAGGTGGGGAGAAGGGGAGGCGGGGGATTCTATATGATCCGACAAATGAGAATCCTATATGTTACTGATGTAACCTGTTGCACGCCCATTGTGTGTCTGTACAATAAAAGGCCCTGTCTGGCTGTTTCTGGGCAGAGAGCCATTTTGGATATGAGGCTGATAGCTTGTGTCTAATTTGCTCCACGATGATGTGTGCACACGATACAATTAGGAAAGCGACAAAATACCCCAAAAGCCTGCTGGAGAAAATCATAATCCAGTTCACAGGATAGATAGGAGCAGCTCAGAAGAAGATGGACGGGACTCAGAAGAACGTCGGCACCCACTCGATTTACAAGCCAAGCAAACTTCAAAAGACTACAGGAGCTACAGAAGTAAAGGCCACTCGCAAGGACGGTCATGCGGACACCAGCCTGGTTTGGCCCATCAGCAGAGGGCGCAGGAGGCTACGCGTAAGGACAGTCGGCATCCCACGCCAGACCACAGGATCCGGAGGAGGAATACAGCTGGGACATCACCCTTGGCGTTGCCGGAGGTCGGTCGAGCTGGTGAGTTGTCTTTGCATAATGCTTGGTGTAATGTGATGGATCCCGCGAGGGGCGTGGAGAAACAAGATTTGGTCACGGTGTTAAGGTCATTGTTGAGCAAGGTGGATCCGCAAGAAGGGCCTTCAGGGTCCTGTGGTTCACCGGGGGGCAGAGGCCCGCCGGTGAGTAATGTGTCTGGAAGCTCAACGTTGTGTACAGATGGTGACCCAACGGAAGGTTTAAGATATGCAGATTCGATGTTCTGCGGTGTTGCCCCGCTAGGGGTAGGTTTGGCTGATGATGTTATGGAACGGATCAAAAAAGGTTTATATGTGGATATTTGGTCCTTATTGTCGGTGGACCACGTTATGGTCGACAAGGAACGGTTGTCTGAACGTGGTACAGAAAAGAAGCCGAAGATTGCTAAGACGTTCGGCAATTGGCTTCAAGCTTATTTGGTTTTGGCTCATGTGGTGTGTCAGCATCAGCCGGGTAAAGGACCGGAGTTGATGGTATATTTAAATACAATATTCAGCGCCTATAAGCTGCACGGTGGGTCAGCTTGGTGGTGCTATGATGAGGATTTCCGAAGGCGTGTATCGGGAATGAGCCACATAAGCTGGGCCACAAAAGCAACCGATGTGTGGATCCAGCTGATCCTAGCACAACGGCCCGCCAGAACGTCCTTTCCGACGGGAGCCGCGGGAGGCGGGCAACAGCCCCCTGCGGCAGCACAGAGACCTAACGGCACATGTTGGCTCTATAACGAGGGCCATTGCAGATTTTTCGCCACCTGCAAATTCCGACATGAATGCTCGGTTTGCGGGGGCCAGCATGCAGCAGTTCGCTGCTTTAAAAAGCAAAGAGCGTCTGCCACAGTGGGTGGTGCCGGTGGAGCACCGCACCCCAGTGAAAAGCCGGGTCCTGCATCTGTGGTTAGACAGTTACCACAGGAAGCAGGCGGCAAAAATGCTTAAAGATGGTTTTTCTGAAGGTTTTGTGATTCCGTTCGTTTTTTCTCCCGCGTCGATGTTTTCCCCGAATTTAAAATCGGCATTGGATAACATTGATTTGGTTAAAGAGAAGTTGCTTAAAGAAGTGGAGCTGGGCCGCATGGCCGGCCCCTTCGAAACACCGCCCTTTACCAATTTGCGGGTTTCCCCCTTGGGTTTGGTACCTAAGAAAGAAACCGGTAAATTCCGTTTAATTCATCACCTTTCGTTCCCGGCCGGCGACTCGGTTAACGACGGTATATCGAAAGAGCAGGCGGCGGTGACGTATACGTCATTTGATTGCGCGGTGCGTTTGGTTAGAGCGGCGGGCAAGCGAGCTCAGCTGGCGAAGACAGACATTGAGTCCGCCTTCCGTTTGTTACCAGTACACCCCGATTGTTTCCACCTCCTGGGGTGCCGGGTTAAAAATCAATTTTTCATAGACATGTGTCTACCGATGGGATGCTCGATTTCGTGTTACTATTTTGAATTGTTTAGTTCTTTTTTGGAGTGGCTACTCAAGCATGAGACGGGCATCTCATCGGTGATACATTACTTAGACGATTTTTTGTTCGTGGGCCCGGAAAAATCGGGCAATTGCGTATTTTTGCTCAAAACTTTCCAGTCTCTCATGCGTCGGGTGGGGGTCCCGTTATCAGAAGAGAAAACGGTGGGCCCATTAACACGGATCACTTTCCTCGGGATCGAGATCGACTCCGAGGATATGGTTTTTAGGCTACCAGTTGAGAAAATAGCAAGGTTACACCAAGTGGTCAATGAAGTGTCCAGCTGCAGGAAGGTCATCCTGCGTCAGATCCAGAGGCTGGCAGGCCTGCTTAACTTTGCGTGTAAAGTTATCCCCATGGGGCGGGTCTTCTCGAGAAGACTGACTTTAGCCATGGCGGGGGTTCGGGAACCCCACCATTTTGTGCGCGTGACGCAGGGTATAAGAGCAGACCTACACATCTGGAAGGTGTTTTTGCAATCCTTCAACGGGCAGGTGATATGCCCGAAGGAGGAGGTGACCGGAAGCGACATATGCCTGTTTGCGGACGCATCGGGATCAGGAGGTTTTGGGGTCATCTTTAATAACCATTGGTGCCGGGAGCCATGGCCTCAGAGTTGGTTGGACAGAAAGTGGACAAAAAACGTGACACTGTTGGAATTCTTTCCGTTGGTGGTAGCTTTGGAATTGTGGATCTCTGAGCTGCAGGACCGCAAGGTATGTTTCTGGTCAGATAATGCTGCGGTGGTACATGTCATCAATAAACAGACCGCGGCTTCTCCTCCCGTGTTGGCATTGTTGAGACATGTGGTTTTGAAATGTCTTCAAAGCAATATTTACTTGCGAGCCAGACATGTTCCGGGTCGTGACAATGGGGCGGCTGACGCACTCTCTCGTTTACAGATGGAGGCGTTCAGGGACAGTCACCCCCAGGCGGAGGCCGAGGGGGCACGATGCCCCCCTCACTTATGGAAGCTGGCAGAGCAGGATTGCTGAAGCTGGTGGAGGCATCGGTCACGCGCGCGACGTGGAACAGTTATAATTCCATTTGGTTACATTGGCTTTCATTGTCAGGCGGTTGTGTGGTCGACGGCGACAAGGCGCGGGCAGCTACGCTGGACATGCTGTCAGTATTGCGGGAAAAACAGCGGTCCGTCGGATTAGCGAAGAAACATTTAGCCGGCGTAGCGTTTTTGTTAAAATTGCACTGCAAGGCGGATGTCACGAAGGAGTTTATTTTCCGCCAAATAATACGCGGTTGGAAAAAGGAGAAGACGCGCATTGACAAACGACGACCGATCACGTTTTCCCTGTTAATAAGGCTGTTAGAAATATTAGAGAGTGTTTGCGACAACAGCTCGGAAGCGTTGCTATTCAGTGCAGCCTTTTCGGTTGCGTTTTTCGCGGCATTACGTATCGGCGAGTTGGTCCCGGCAAGTAAAAACAAGCCGAGCGGCCTTCGCCACAGCGACGTTGTTTCATCGGGAGAGGCGTTGCGGGTATGCATTAGAAAGTCCAAAACGGACCTGTACGGCAGAGGCGAATGGATAACAATTAACAGCCTTGGCTCCAAGTGGTGTCCGGTAGCCACGGTACGCGAGTATATGAGCTCGCGTAACATCTGTGATCAATTTTTTGTCCATTCGTCGGGCACCCCCCTTACCCGGTTCCAATTTTCGGCGGTCTTCCGGTCAGCTCTACGCGCGGCAGGTACGAATGCGGCCGAATTCGGTACGCATTCGTTTAGAATAGGGGCGGCAACCATGGCTGACGCACATGGTATGAAAGAGGAGGACGTAAAACGTCTGGGTAGATGGAAGTCGCAGGCCTATAAATCCTACATTAGACCGGACCTAGTATTATAAGAACTCGTAGGTGAGGTTTATGTCTTGGTTAATTCGCTTTGTTTTGGCCGGTATGGTTTCTGTTTCTTTGTTTCTATCTTTCAGCTGCGGAACCGTGGAAAATATGGATTGTCGGTCACTCTTTTGTGTATTGGGCCGAAAAGAGGGCAGCAACTCGGCCACTAGGAAGGAGCCTGGGAATGACGGACACGGTGGTAAACTGGTATGGAATTCGAGGCCTACAGTGGCCCAGTTTGCTGAGAATCGTTACGGAAATCAGCAGGTGGACCCCCCGGCGAGTCATTCTGGTCATGCACGCCGGGGGGAACGACCTAGGAAAATTGAAGCTGGGCGATTTACTCGTCTTGATAAAACAGGACATGCTCCGTTTTAGGGAGTGCTTTCAGGAATCTGTGCTGGTCTGGTCGGATATTATCGCCAGGAGATGTTGGAGGGGGGCTAGAAGCCCCGAAGCAATGGAGAATGTTCGAAAGGTGGTCAACCAAAGGATTTCAAAGTTTGTGCATTCCCTGGGTGGGATTGCTATACGCCACTGGGAGTTGGAGGACAGAGAGAGAGGTGCACTGAGGAGTGACGGGGTACACCTGAACGAAGTTGGTTTGGACACTTTTTTGTCTGGTTTGCAGGATGGAGTCGAGGCTGCGTTAGCTCGGGTTCGTGGGGTGGGGCGGAATGCGCCGTGAAGTATACGGCGCATGCCGCGTGGCCTGAACTTTCCATGCTGGATAGAAGGAAGGTTTACAAGCCCAAGAAAAGCGGGCTTACAAACGTCCAGTGGAACTTTAAAGTTAAATTCGGTTAAGTTAAGCGGGTTGTAGCATGGGAAGGGTTAGCGAGTTTTAGAAATAATAGGTAGAAAGGTTAAATCGTTAATAAAGCTGTGGCCTACCCCACATTTGACACTAAAGAAGTTGTTGGTAAGTTTTTTTTGGTTAGATGGTAAGGGAGCGTCAGTCAGGCTGATGCCCCCAGTCTCTTGTGCAGCATAGTAATTAACACGGCTGCAGGTGACTGGGGGCGGAGCTTATGTTAATAGCGAGCTAGAGGGGGGAGGAGCGTAGAGCGGAAAGGGGGGGAAGAAGACAGGAAGAGGAGCAGAAGTGAAGAAGCGTGGAACAGAGAGGACGGAGCCGGACAAGACACCCACCCGCCCGGGGATTGGGCAGGGAGAGACTTTATAGGACTTTTATTCGTTGGAAGTTGTCACAGCTGGTTTGGCCTGAACTTTCCATGCTGGATAGAAGGAAGGTTTACAAGCCCAAGAAAAGCGGGCTTACAAACGTCCAGTGGAACTTTAAAGTTAAATTCGGTTAAGTTAAGCGGGTTGTAGCATGGGAAGGGTTAGCGAGTTTTAGAAATAATAGGTAGAAAGGTTAAATCGTTAATAAAGCTGTGGCCTACCCCACATTTGACACTAAAGAAGTTGTTGGTAAGTTTTTTTTGGTTAGATGGTAAGGGAGCGTCAGTCAGGCTGATGCCCCCAGTCATAGGCAGGGAGGTTCCATTTTTGCCAGCTGGGGAATGCTTATAGGCAAGGCCTTATCCCTGGTGGTGCATGTAACGTCAGACCACGTTTCAGACAAGCAGCAGCGGCGGTGGCGGCAGCAGCAGCATTCAGTCCGTCAGTGGCTGACAAACGAGCTCCATGCAAGTTTACATTAAACAGACACATTTCTTCCTTTACTGTATTGACTGCGGTCTGTAATCGAGCGGTTGAACTGTTTCTGTGTCCATGCATTGAATAAAGCAATACATCCTTGTAAAGTAGGCGTCCGTTCGTTGGAGTTCTTTGCTCCCCGAGTGTTGCTCCATCTCTAAGCATTGGCCTGGATCTTCATGGACGAATACTACCCATCCCACGTGGAGCGTGTATCTCAGCCCGCGTGGAGTGCTGCAGTCCAATGAGGTATTCCATGCTGCATAGCAAGCCTCGGGCCTGTGTGATTGGGGGTCCGCTGCTGTCTGTCCACTCTGAAGCGCGCATCCGGGGCCGGCCGGGCGGCCACTTTTCGACTACCAGCGACTGCAGGTCACTCACACAGGCAGGTTGGAATGTCATGAGCCAGGTGTATGGCAGGCTGATGTCACTCCATTGTGATGTCATCAATTTAGAAGCATTAATACCGGGCTTGGCAGCCATTTTAGTCAGTCTCTGCTGCAGCCTGGAGACGGGAGATGGTCTTTATTTCCACCAAGAAGCTGCAGAACTACCGGTAACGGCATCATTTTTATTTTATTCAATATAGGTTTTATTGGTTTCATGGAGGGGAGGGGGAACTTTTGCCTTATCTCAAAGCAATGTAAAAATAACTTTGACAATGAAACTTAATAAATAAATTTCGAGTTGAACTATATAATGTTTGTCTGTGATATTTTATAAGGTCTACAGACAGGGGAAGGAGGGGAGGGTAAGAGGGGGAGCGGTAAGGGAGGGTAGGTATCTATGACATGGGAGAAAGAGAAAATAAAACAAAAAGGGGGGGCGGGCTCCGGGATTGTTGTTTCTCTTTACGATTGTGATTTAAACGTGTTACTCACATGTCCCTGTCTGTAACCACCTAGTAAATAGGGGTGAGCTCCGGGCATCTATCCATATCGCCCAGGCGTGATACAATTTATCATAGCCTGATGGCTCATCTAGAAGCCTCATTCTCTCCATACGCTCTATTTCGTGGATCATTGTTATTTTTAGTGGAGTGCATTTTTTATGCAGCACACAAGGGGGAGACAGCGGCCTACCAAAATCTAGTTGGCTGCTGCTGTTGTGGCTTTCTTTTTTTTTTTTTTTTTAAAAAGGTAGGTTCCGTTCTTCCATGGTGAGGAATAGGCAGGGAGGTTCCATTTTTGCCAGCTGGGGAATGCTTATAGGCAAGGCCTTATCCCTGGTTGTGCATGTAACGTCAGACCACGTTTCAGACATGCAGCAGCAGCGGCGGTGGCGGCAGCAGCAGCATTCAGTCCGTCAGTGGCTGACAAACGAGCTCCATGCAAGTTTACATTAAACAGACACATTTCTTCCTTTACTGTATTGACTGCGGTCTGTAATCGAGCGGTTGAACTGTTTCTGTGTCCATGCATTGAATAAAGCAATACATCCTTGTAAAGTAGGCGTCCGTTCGTTGGAGGACTGTGGGCATCAACCTGACTGACGCTCCCTTAACTATATAACAAAAACTTACCCAGAGACTTCTTGTGTGTAAATGTGGGGTAGGCCACAGCTTTTATTAAATATTTAACCTTTACTATTTTAACTATTTAACTATATTAACTTTCATAACCCTTCCCATGCTACAACCCGCTTAATTTAAACTGATTTTAGCTTTAACTATTCCACAGGACGTTTGTAAGCCCGCTTTCCTTGGGCTTGTAAACCCTCCTCTTCTCTAGCATGGAAAGTTCAGGCCAACCACAGCTGTGACAACTTCCGAACGCATAAAGTCCTATAAAGTCTTTTCTCACCCATTTCACAGGCGGGTGGGTGGGCGTCTTGCCTGGCTCAGTTCTCTCTCCTCCACGCTTCTTCTCTTTCTGGTCTTCTTCCTGTCTTCTCCTTCCACTTCCTTACTAAGCTCCTTCCCCATCTAGCTCGCTGATCCCTTTAACCCCGCCCCCAGTCCCATGCAGCATCGTTATTCACTGTGCTGCATAAGAGACTGGGGGCATCAACCTGACTGATGCTCCCTTAACTATATAACAAAAACTTACCCAGAGACTTCTTGTGTGTAAATGTGGGGTAGGCCACAGCTTTTATTAAATATTTAACCTTTACTATTTTAACTATTTAACTATATTAACTCCATATCCCTTCCCATGCTACAACCCGCTTAATTTAAACTGATTTTAGCTTTAACTATTCCACAGGACGTTTGTAAGCCCGCTTTCCTTGGGCTTGTAAACCCTCCTCTTCTCCAGCATGGAAAGTTCAGGCCACACGGCATGCGCCGTATCACCTATGGCGCATTCCGCCCCACCCCACGGACCCGAGCTAAAGCAGCTTCCACGCCATCCTGTAGTCCTGACAGGAATGTATCTAATCCCACGTCATTGAGGTGTATTCCATCATCTCGCAGCGCGCCTCTCTCTCTGTCCTCCAACTCCCAATGGCGTACAGCAATCCCTCCCAAGGATTGCACGAATTTCGAAATCCTCTGGTTGATCACTTTCCTTACGTTTTCGATCGCCTCGGGGTTCTTTGCCCCCCTCCAACATCTCCTGGCGATAATATCCGACCACACAAGCACGGATTCTTGGAAGCACTCCCGAAAACGGAGCAAGTCCTGTTTTATTAGGACGAGTAAATCGCCCAGTTTTACTTTTCCTAGGTCGTTCCCCCCGGCGTGCACGACCAGGATGACTCGCCGGGGGGTCCACCTGCTAATCTCTGTCACGATCTGCAGCAACCTTGGCCATTGTAATACTCGAATCCCATACCAATTTACCACCGTGTCCATCATTCCTAAACTCCTTCCTAATGGCCGAGTTGCTGCTCTCCTTTCAGCCCAGTACACGAATGAATGCCCGATGATCCAGACTCTCCACGGCTCTGCAGCTGCAACACATAAAAAACGAAAAACCAAAACCCGTACCAAACAACCGAAAAAAACGCCATTTTCCAGGCCAAAATCATACCACTTCGCGTTCCTATAATATTAAGTCCGGTCTAATGTATGATTTATATGCCTGCGACTTCCATCTACCCAGCCGTTTTAGATCCTCTTCCCGCATCCCATGTGCTTCTGCCATGGTTGCCGCACCTATCCTAAACGAATGCATACCAAACTCCGACACATCCAAACCTGCTGTGCGTAATGCTGAACGGAAAACCGCCGTAAACTGAAAACGGGTGAGTGGAGCGCCCGCCGCGTGAACGAAAAATTGGTCGCAAATATTACGCGAGCTCATGTAATCTCTGACCGTGCTCACCGGTGCACCACTTGGATCCAAGGCTATTAATTGCTATCCACTCGCCTCTACCATAAATGTCCGTCTTGGACTTTCTGATACATATTCGTAACAATGCACCCAAGCAAATAACATCGTTATGCCGTAATCCGCCAGGCTTATTTTTACTCGCCGGGACCAGCTCTCCGATCCGCAGCGCCGCAAGAAACACCACCGAAAAGGCCGCTCTAAATAGCAACGCTTCCGAACTATTAACGCACACGCTTTCTAACAACTCTAATAGCTTAATTAACATGGAAAACGTAATGGGCCGTCGACTATCAATATGCGTCTTATCTTTTTTCCCAACCGCGAAGTATCTGGCGAAAAATAAACTCTTTAGTAACGTCTGCCTTACCATTTAGTTTAAGCAGAAAGGCTACTCCCGCTAGATATTTTTTAGCTGCTCCGACCGATGTTTGTTCCGTAAATCTAACAACATATCAAGCGTGGCCGCCCGTGCCCTTTCGCCGTCGACCACACAACCGCCTGCCAATGAAAGCCATTCCAACCATATAGAATTGTAACTCTTCCATGTCGCGACCGTGACCGATGCCTCCACCAGCTTCAACAACTCTGCTCGACCAGATCCCATAAGTGAGGAGGGCATCGGACCCCCTCGGCCTCCGCCTGTGGGTGCCGTTCCCTGAACGCCTCCATCTGTGAACGAGAGAGTGCGTCAGCCGCTCCATTGTCATGACCCGGAACATGCCTGGCTCGCAAATAAATATTGTTCTGCAGGCATCTCAAAACCACATGTCTCAACAATGCCAACACAGGCGGAGACCCCGAGGTCTGCCTATTGATCACCTGCACCACCGCCGCATTATCAGACCAAAAACATACCTTGCGGTCCTGGAGCTCTGAATTCCACAGTTCCAACGCTACCACCAGTGGAAAAAATTCCAATAGTGTCACATTCTTGGTCCATTTTCTATCCACCCAACTTACCGGCCAGGGTTCCCTGCACCAATGGTTATTAAGGATGACACCAAAACCTCCCGACCCGGCCGCGTCCGCAAACAGGCATATGTCGCTACCTGTAACCTCCTCCTTTGGGCACATCACTTGCCCATTGAAGGATTGCAAAAACACTCTCCATATATGTAGGTCCGCTCTCATCCCCCGTGTAACCCGCACGAAATGATGGGGTTCCCGTACCCCTGCCATAGCTAACGTCAGTCTTCTTGAGAAGACCCGTCCCGTAGGGATGACTTTACACGCGAAATTAAGCAAACCTGCCAGCCTCTGAATTTGCCTCAGCGTGACTTTCTTGCAGCTGGCAACTTCATTGACTGTCTGGTGCAACCTGGCTACTTTTTCCACTGGTAACCTGAACACCATATCCTCAGAGTCGATCTAGATTCCTAGGAATGTGATCCGAGTCACGGGCCCCACCGTTTTTTCTTCTGATAACGGAACCCCTACCCTCAGCATGAGGGCCTGGAAGGTTTTAAGCAAGAATACGCAATTACCCGAGTTCTCGGACCCGACGAACAAAAAATCATCTAAGTAATGTATCACTGATGAGATGCCCGTCTCATACTTGAGTAACCACTCTAAAAGGGAACTGAACAATTCAAAATAATAGCATGAAATGGAGCATCCCATCGGCAAACACATATCAATAAAAAATTGGCTGCCCACCCGGCATCCCAAAAGGTGGAAACAATCGGGGTGGACTGGTAACAATCGGAAGGCGGACTCAATGTCCGTCTTCGCTAACTGGGCTCTTTTACCCACCGCTCTTACCAGGCGAACCGCGGAATCAAACGACGAATATGAAACAGTTGCCTGTTCCTTTGATATTCCGTCGTTCACGGAATCTCCCGCTGGGAAGGATAGGTGATGTATTAAGCGGAATTTCCTGGTTTCCTTCTTGGGTACCAAACCCAAGGGGGACACACGCAAATTCGTAAACGGCGGCGCTTCGAAAGGGCCGGCCATGCGGCCCAGCTCCACTTCTTTAATCAATTTCTCCTTGACTAAATGGATATTGTCCAATGCCGATTTTAGGTTAGGGGCAAACATCGACGCGGGTGAAAACGCAAACGGAATCACGAAACCAACTGAAAAACCGTCCTTAAGAATTCTTGCCGCCTGTTTCATGTGGTATCTGTCTAACCACAGATCCAGGACCCGGCTTTTCACCGGTGTTCGGTGCTCCACCGGCACTACCCACTGCGGCAGCCGTTCTCTGTTTTTTGAAGCAGCGAACTGCTGCGTGCTGCCCCCCGCAAACCGAGCACTCGTGTCGGAATTTGCAGGTGGCATAAAACCTGCAATGGCCCTCGTTGTAGAGCCAACATGAGCCATTGGGTCTCTGAGCAGCCGCGGAGGGCTGTTGCCCGCCTCCCGCGGCTCCCGTAGGAAAGGACGCTCTAGCTGGCCTTTGCGCCAGAATAAGCTGTATCCACACATCGGTTGCTTTTGTGGCCCAGCTTATGTGGCTCATACCCGATACCCGTCGCCTGTAGTCCTCATCATAACGCCACCAAGCTGACCCACCGTACAGCTTGTAGGCGCTGTAAATGGTATTCAAATAGACCATCAACTCCGGTCCTTTTTCAGGCTGATGTTGACACGCTACATGAGCCAACACCAAATAAGCTTGAAGCCAATTACTAAACGTCTTCGCGATTTTTGGCTTTTTCTCACCACATTCAGACAACCGTTCTTTGTCTACCATCACATGATCCGCTGATAATAAGGACGAAATATCCACATATAAACCTTTTTTAATCTTTTCAACCACATCGTCAGCTAAACCTACCCCTAGCGGGGCAACACCACAAAACATTGAATCGTAATATCTTAAACCTTCCGTTGGGTCACCATCCGTACACCGGGTTGAGCTTCCAGAAACATTACTCACAGGCGGGCCTCTGCCCCCTGATGAACCACAGGACACTAAAAGCCCTTCTTGCGTATCCACCTTGCTCAACAAAGATTTCAACACCGTGACCAAATCCTGCTTATCCGCACCCTTTGCGGGATCCATCACATTACACCAAGCATTATGCAATGATAACTCACCAGCTCGACCGACCTCCGGCGATGCCAAGGGTGATGTCCCAGCTGTCTCCCTCCTGCGAATCCTTTGATCGGGCGTGGGCTCCCGACTGACCGTGCGCGTAGCCTCCTGCGCCGCGCCCTTTGCTGTGGCGCCACTCCAGGCTGGTGTCTGCTTGACCGTCCTTGCGAGTGGCCTTGACTCCTGTTGTTACTGTGGTCTTTCCCATGTTGCCTTGATTGTGATTTAAGCATCTGGCGCTGGTCTTCTGAGCACCGTGTCTCCTCTTCTGCGCTGCCTCTATCTGTCCTACTGACTCCTCGCGCCCTGCAGCTGCTGCTACTGGAAGCTCTACTTGCCTGCTCTAACTGCCTGGAACGCCTAGCCTCCTGTCTTAGCTCTCTGGTTCTATCTCTTTGCCTATGCCTGGCGCCCTGCCCTTGGCGGCTACTGCTAGCGCGGTTGTCGGACATTTGGGAAGAATAACCCAGCATTTCTTGTAGCACTGGGTCTAAGTATCGGGGGTTAACGTAACAACGGCGCTGTATGCCAGCAGCGGGTGGCGGCACTTGTGAAACGTGTCTGCTTTGCGTTTGGGTGGGGTATACCACCTCCTGCTGCCCCCGGTACGGGGCAGCCTCAGCTCTATCTCTACGATGGTAAGCGGCTCAGCTGTGTCTATGGGTCGTGTGACTAGATGCATGGGGCTCAGGGGTCAGGCTACATGACCCCGAAGAAGAGCTACTCTTCCTTCGTTGTCTCCTTGGTGGGGGTAACAAGGCGGGGCCAGGGCTGCCCGCTGCGCTGCTGGTGGAGGTGCTAAATGGGGCCGCTGCCTGTGATTTATTCCCCCCTGTACTTGTACCCCCCCCCTCTGTCTCCTCGCCTGTGCTGTGCTGCATCCTGCTTGTTGCGCTCTGCAATCTTGGTGGGGTACGTGCCCTCGCCGCGTGTCCCTTTCCTCTTCTGCCTCACTCCTTGGCTCACCTCTCCCTCTCTGCGCTGTCCTGCGCCCAGACGCGCGCTGTTCTTCTGCTGCAGGGATTGCTTTTGCTGCTGCCTCCTGGCGCGTGTCTCCTCTTCTCCTCCCGCTCGCCGGCGGTGAGCGCTGCCTCGTGGCGGCCCGTTTTCCCGCCACTCAATTTGAATTAGGCGCCATCTTTTCTCCGGCGCTCGCGGCTCCCGCCGCTCTCTCGTCTCCCGCCACTCTCTCGTCTCCCCGACTGTTTCTCTGACCGCGGCGCTTTGTTCGCTGGGCTTGGGCTGAGCCTCGCTGGCGGCTGTTTTCTTCGTCGCGGTCTTCCCCGCAACTGCTCTTCTGCCTCCGGCGGTGCTTCGCTGGCTCCGCTCTGCTGCGTCCCGGCTGCCTCCGGCTCCGCCGCACCCGCGGCTGTCCTGCAGCTCGACAGTATCTCCTCCAGCCAGCCGGTGCCATCCTGTACGACCGCCGCCTGGATTAGTGCCCTCAGGTTCTCCATCCTTCTCTTCTTCTCCGCTCTCCAGCCGTCTCTCTTCTTCTTATCTTCTCCCAGTGACTCCCGACCTCCGCTATTCAATCGGCCGCTTCTGTCTTCTCCTCTTCTTCAACTTTCTCTGCCTTCAGTTTTTTTGTCTTTATACCTCTTCTTCCGTCTTGCCCGGCTCAGTTCTCTCTCCTCCACACTTCTTCTCTTTTTGGTCTTCTTCCTGTCTTCTCCTTCCACTTCCTTACTAAGCTCCTCCCCCCATCTAGCGCGCTGATCCCTTTAAGCCCCGCCCCCAGTCCCATGCAGCATCGTTATTCACTGTGCTGCATAAAATTCTTTGCTCCCCGAGTGTTGCTCCATCTCTAAGCATTGGCCTGGATCTTCATGGACGAATACTGCCCATCCCACGTGGAGAATGTATCTCAGCCCGCGTGGAGTGCTGCAGTCCAATGAGGTATTCCATGCTGCATAGCAAGCCTCGGGCCTGTGTGATTGGGGGTCCACTGCTGTCTGTCCACTCTGAAGCGTGCATCCGGGGCCGGCCGGGCGGCCACTTTTCGACTACCAGCGACTGCAGGTCACTCACACAGGCTGGTTGGAATGGCCTAGCATTATCCTGATCCGGAGGTGTAACTTGAAGCTGCGGGCCCCCAAAACTATAAAGCTTCATTGATAGCATTGGTTTACAATGTGGGGAAGAGAGACTTTATGGGCCCCCTAGGGCTCCGGGCCCCAGGTGCGAGCGCACCCCCTGCACATACACCCATAACCCGAAACGGGTTTCACCTGTAGCCCGGCCCGCCCAACTCCACTTCCAAGGCTTGAGGCAACACGCTCAGCCGGCACTCTGGGCGCACCCACAATGCACCCAGGCAGCTGGGAGAGTTTTAAAACTTTGCATAGCCCCGCCCCACGCCTTCTCAACCGCGCCCAGCCTCACACCCTCAGTCCTTCCTCTTGCACCGTGCTCACGCATCCTAGGCTTGCAGAGCCTGCTGCTGCTGCTGCTGCAGGACTCGTCAGCTCCCTGCACAGGATGGTTAAGCCGGCGATGACACTAGAAGCAAGCACTAGTTTGTCTCTGAAGGTGCGGCGGCCGGTCGGTTGGAGGGATCTCTTCGGCCGGTCGCATTTCGAATGGGGACGGATGGAAACTTTTTACCTAAAATGAGGGAAATTGGCTTCGCCCCATAGGGCTTTATTGCCTTCCCCTGGGCCGGCATTAGTAGACCCTCGTAAGGAGAATAATAGAGCGGCATGGTCATCCGAAGAACTTAAAAACATACAGCAGGCCTTTTTTTTCCGCCATACATACCTACAGATTTTATATTTTTTTACATTATATATATATATATATATATATATATATATATATATACACATATATATATATATATATATATATATATATATATATATATATATATATACATAAATACACACACATACACATGCACACACACATAAACAATCTTAAATCTATCTTTAATCTATATCTACAAAATCTATAATTCAGAAATAATCCATATCTATATTCTACATAATTAATAAAGATAGATAGATAGATAGATAGATAGATAGATAGATAGATAGATAGATAGATAGATAGATAGATAGACAGACTCACATACATACATACTGTATGCAAATGAGCCAGGTGTTTGGAAGGCTGATGATGTCACTCCTTTGTGATGTCATGAGCCAGGTGTATGGCAGGCTGATGTCACTGCATTGTGATGTCATCAATTTAGAAGCATTAATACCGTGCTTGGCAGCCATTTTAGTCAGTCTCTGCTGCAGCCGGGAGACGGGAGATGGTCTTTATTTCCACCAAGAAGCTGCAGAACTACCGGTAACGGCATCATTTTTATTTTATTCAATATAGGTTTTATTGGTTTCATGGAGGGGGGGAAACTTTTGCCTTATCTCAAAGCAATGTAAAAATAACTTTGACAATGAAACTTAATAAATAAATTTCGAGTTGAACTATATAATGTTTGTCTGTGATATTTTATAAGGTCTACAAACAGGGGAAGGAGGGGAGGGTAAGAGGGGGAGCGGTAAGGGAGGGTAGGTATCTATGACATTGGAGAAAGAGAAAATAAAACAAAAGGGGGGGGGGGGCGGGCTCCGGGATTGTTGTTTCTCTTTACGATTGTGATTTAAACGTGTTACTCACATGTCCCTGTCTGTAACCACCTAGTAAATAGGGGTGAGCTCCGGGCATCTATCCATATCGCCCAGGCGTGATACAATTTATCATAGCCTGACGGCTCATCTAGAAGCCTCATTCTCTCCATACGCTCTATTTCGTGGATCATTGTTATTTTTAGTGGAGTGCATTTTTTATGCAGCACACAAGGGGGAGACAGCGGCCTACCAAAATCTAGTTGGCTGCTGCTGTTGTGGCTTTCTTTTTTTTTTTTTTTTTTAAAAGGTAGGTTCCGTTCTTCCATGGTGAGGAATAGGCAGGGAGGTTCCATTTTTGCCAGCTGGGGAATGCTTATAGGCAAGGCCTTATCCCTGCTGGTGCATGTAACGTCAGACCACGTTTCAGACATGCAGCAGCAGCGGCGGTGGCGGCAGCAGCAGCATTCAGTCCGTCAGTGGCTGACAAACGAGCTCCATGCAAGTTTACATTAAACAGACACATTTCTTCCTTTACTGTATTGACTGCGGTCTGTAATCGAGCGGTTGAACTGTTTCTGTGTCCATGCATTGAATAAAGCAATACATCCTTGTAAAGTAGGCGTCCGTTCGTTGGAGGACTGTGGGCATCAACCTGACTGACGCTCCCTTAACTATATAACAAAAACTTACCCAGAGACTTCTTGTGTGTAAATGTGGGGTAGGCCACAGCTTTTATTAAATATTTAACCTTTACTATTTTAACTATTTAACTATATTAACTTTCATAACCCTTCCCATGCTACAACCCGCTTAATTTAAACTGATTTTAGCTTTAACTATTCCACAGGACGTTTGTAAGCCCGCTTTGCTTGGGCTTGTAAACCCTCCTCTTCTCTAGCATGGAAAGTTCAGGCCAACCACAGCTGTGACAACTTCCGAACGCATAAAGTCCTATAAAGTCTTTTCTCACCCATTTCACGGGCGGGTGGGTGGGCGTCTTGCCTGGCTCAGTTCTCTCTCCTCCACGCTTCTTCTCTTTCTGGTCTTCTTCCTGTCTTCTCCTTCCACTTCCTTACTAAGCTCCTTCCCCATCTAGCTCGCTGATCCCTTTAACCCCGCCCCCAGTCCCATGCAGCATCGTTATTCACTGTGCTGCATAAGAGACTGGGGGCATCAACCTGACTGATGCTCCCTTAACTATATAACAAAAACTTACCCAGAGACTTCTTGTGTGTAAATGTGGGGTAGGCCACAGCTTTTATTAAATATTTAACCTTTACTATTTTAACTATTTAACTATATTAACTCCATATCACTTCCCATGCTACAACCCGCTTAATTTAAACTGATTTTAGCTTTAACTATTCCACAGGATGTTTGTAAGCCCGCTTTCCTTGGGCTTGTAAACCCTCCTCTTCTCCAGCATGGAAAGTTCAGGCCACACGGCATGCGCCGTATCACCTATGGCGCATTCCGCCCCACCCCACGGACCCGAGCTAAAGCAGCTTCCACGCCATCCTGTAGTCCTGACAGGAATGTATCTAATCCCACGTCATTGAGGTGTATTCCATCATCTCGCAGCGCGCCTCTCTCTCTGTCCTCCAACTCCCAATGGCGTACAGCAATCCCTCCCAAGGATTGCACGAATTTCGAAATCCTCTGGTTGATCACTTTCCTTACGTTTTCGATCGCCTCGGGGTTCTTTGCCCCCCTCCAACATCTCCTGGCGATAATATCCGACCACACAAGCACGGATTCTTGGAAGCACTCCCGAAAACGGAGCAAGTCCTGTTTTATTAGGACGAGTAAATCGCCCAGTTTTACTTTTCCTAGGTCGTTCCCCCCGGCGTGCACGACCAGGATGACTCGCCGGGGGGTCCACCTGCTAATCTCTGTCACGATCTGCAGCAACCTTGGCCATTGTAATACTCGAATCCCATACCAATTTACCACCGTGTCCATCATTCCTAAACTCCTTCCTAATGGCCGAGTTGCTGCTCTCCTTTCAGCCCAGTACACGAATGAATGCCCGATGATCCAGACTCTCCACGGCTCTGCAGCTGCAACACATAAAAAACGAAAAAACCAAAACCCGTACCAAACAACCGAAAAAAACGCCATTTTCCAGGCCAAAATCATACCACTTCGCGTTCCTATAATATTAAGTCCGGTCTAATGTATGATTTATATGCCTGCGACTTCCATCTACCCAGCCGTTTTAGATCCTCTTCCCGCATCCCATGTGCTTCTGCCATGGTTGCCGCACCTATCCTAAACGAATGCATACCAAACTCCGACACATCCAAACCTGCTGTGCGTAATGCTGAACGGAAAACCGCCGTAAACTGAAAACGGGTGAGTGGAGCGCCCGCCGCGTGAACGAAAAATTGGTCGCAAATATTACGCGAGCTCATGTAATCTCTGACCGTGCTCACCGGTGCACCACTTGGATCCAAGGCTATTAATTGCTATCCACTCGCCTCTACCATAAATGTCCGTCTTGGACTTTCTGATACATATTCGTAACAATGCACCCAAGCAAATAACATCGTTATGCCGTAATCCGCCAGGCTTATTTTTACTCGCCGGGACCAGCTCTCCGATCCGCAGCGCCGCAAGAAACACCACCGAAAAGGCCGCTCTAAATAGCAACGCTTCCGAACTATTAACGCACACGCTTTCTAACAACTCTAATAGCTTAATTAACATGGAAAACGTAATGGGCCGTCGACTATCAATATGCGTCTTATCTTTTTTCCCAACCGCGAAGTATCTGGCGAAAAATAAACTCTTTAGTAACGTCCGCCTTACCATTTAGTTTAAGCAGAAAGGCTACTCCCGCTAGATATTTTTTAGCTGCTCCGACCGATGTTTGTTCCGTAAATCTAACAACATATCAAGCGTGGCCGCCCGTGCCCTTTCGCCGTCGACCACACAACCGCCTGCCAATGAAAGCCATTCCAACCATATAGAATTGTAACTCTTCCATGTCGCGCCCGTGACCGATGCCTCCACCAGCTTCAACAACTCTGCTCGACCAGATCCCATAAGTGAGGAGGGCATCGGACCCCCTCGGCCTCCGCCTGTGGGTGCCGTTCCCTGAACGCCTCCATCTGTGAACGAGAGAGTGCGTCAGCCGCTCCATTGTCATGACCCGGAACATGCCTGGCTCGCAAATAAATATTGTTCTGCAGGCATCTCAAAACCACATGTCTCAACAATGCCAACACAGGCGGAGACCCCGAGGTCTGCCTATTGATCACCTGCACCACCGCCGCATTATCAGACCAAAAACATACCTTGCGGTCCTGGAGCTCTGAATTCCACAGTTCCAACGCTACCACCAGTGGAAAAAATTCCAATAGTGTCACATTCTTGGTCCATTTTCTATCCACCCAACTTACCGGCCAGGGTTCCCTGCACCAATGGTTATTAAGGATGACACCAAAACCTCCCGACCCGGCCGCGTCCGCAAACAGGCATATGTCGCTACCTGTAACCTCCTCCTTTGGGCACATCACTTGCCCATTGAAGGATTGCAAAAACACTCTCCATATATGTAGGTCCGCTCTCATCCCCCGTGTAACCCGCACGAAATGATGGGGTTCCCGTACCCCTGCCATAGCTAACGTCAGTCTTCTTGAGAAGACCCGTCCCGTAGGGATGACTTTACACGCGAAATTAAGCAAACCTGCCAGCCTCTGAATTTGCCTCAGCGTGACTTTCTTGCAGCTGGCAACTTCATTGACTGTCTGGTGCAACCTGGCTACTTTTTCCACTGGTAACCTGAACACCATATCCTCAGAGTCGATCTCGATTCCTAGGAATGTGATCCGAGTCACGGGCCCCACCGTTTTTTCTTCTGATAACGGAACCCCTACCCTCAGCATGAGGGCCTGGAAGGTTTTAAGCAAGAATACGCAATTACCCGAGTTCTCGGACCCGACGAACAAAAAATCATCTAAGTAATGTATCACTGATGAGATGCCCGTCTCATACTTGAGTAACCACTCTAAAAAGGAACTGAACAATTCAAAATAATAGCATGAAATGGAGCATCCCATCGGCAAACACATATCAATAAAAAATTGGCTGCCCACCCGGCATCCCAAAAGGTGGAAACAATCGGGGTGGACTGGTAACAATCGGAAGGCGGACTCAATGTCCGTCTTCGCTAACTGGGCTCTTTTACCCGCCGCTCTTACCAGGCGAACCGCGGAATCAAACGACGAATATGAAACAGTTGCCTGTTCCTTTGATATTCCGTCGTTCACGGAATCTCCCGCTGGGAAGGATAGGTGATGTATTAAGCGGAATTTCCTGGTTTCCTTCTTGGGTACCAAACCCAAGGGGGACACACGCAAATTCGTAAACGGCGGCGCTTCGAAAGGGCCGGCCATGCGGCCCAGCTCCACTTCTTTAATCAATTTCTCCTTGACTAAATGGATATTGTCCAATGCCGATTTTAGGTTAGGGGCAAACATCGACGCGGGTGAAAACGCAAACGGAATCACGAAACCAACTGAAAAACCGTCCTTAAGAATTCTTGCCGCCTGTTTCATGTGGTATCTGTCTAACCACAGATCCAGGACCCGGCTTTTCACCGGTGTTCGGTGCTCCACCGGCACTACCCACTGCGGCAGCCGTTCTCTGTTTTTTGAAGCAGCGAACTGCTGCGTGCTGCCCCCCGCAAACCGAGCACTCGTGTCGGAATTTGCAGGTGGCATAAAACCTGCAATGGCCCTCGTTGTAGAGCCAACATGAGCCATTGGGTCTCTGAGCAGCCGCGGAGGGCTGTTGCCCGCCTCCCGCGGCTCCCGTAGGAAAGGACGCTCTAGCTGGCCTTTGCGCCAGAATAAGCTGTATCCACACATCGGTTGCTTTTGTGGCCCAGCTTATGTGGCTCATACCCGATACCCGTCGCCTGTAGTCCTCATCATAACGCCACCAAGCTGACCCACCGTGCAGCTTGTAGGCGCTGTAAATGGTATTCAAATAGACCATCAACTCCGGTCCTTTTTCAGGCTGATGTTGACACGCTACATGAGCCAACACCAAATAAGCTTGAAGCCAATTACTAAACGTCTTCGCGATTTTTGGCTTTTTCTCACCACATTCAGACAACCATTCTTTGTCTACCATCACATGATCCGCTGATAATAAGGACGAAATATCCACATATAAACCTTTTTTAACCTTTTCAACCACATCGTCAGCTAAACCTACCCCTAGCGGGGCAACACCACAAAACATTGAATCGTAATATCTTAAACCTTCCGTTGGGTCACCATCCGTACACCGGGTTGAGCTTCCAGAAACATTACTCACAGGCGGGCCTCTGCCCCCTGATGAACCACAGGACACTAAAAGCCCTTCTTGCGTATCCACCTTGCTCAACAAAGATTTCAACACCGTGACCAAATCCTGCTTATCCGCACCCTTTGCGGGATCCATCACATTACACCAAGCATTATGCAATGATAACTCACCAGCTCGACCGACCTCCGGCGATGCCAAGGGTGATGTCCCAGCTGTCTCCCTCCTGCGAATCCTTTGATCGGGCGTGGGCTCCCGACTGACCGTGCGCGTAGCCTCCTGCGCCGCGCCCTTTGCTGTGGCGCCACTCCAGGCTGGTGTCTGCTTGACCGTCCTTGCGAGTGGCCTTGACTCCTGTTGTTACTGTGGTCTTTCCCATGTTGCCTTGATTGTGATTTAAGCATCTGGCGCTGGTCTTCTGAGCACCGTGTCTCCTCTTCTGCGCTGCCTCTATCTGTCCTACTGACTCCTCGCGCCCTGCAGCTGCTGCTACTGGAAGCTCTACTTGCCTGCTCTAACTGCCTGGAACGCCTAGCCTCCTGTCTTAGCTCTCTGGTTCTATCTCTTTGCCTATGCCTGGCGCCCTGCCCTTGGCGGCTACTGCTAGCGCGGTTGTCGGACATTTGGGAAGAATAACCCAGCATTTCTTGTAGCACTGGGTCTAAGTATCGGGGGTTAACGTAACAACGGCGCTGTATGCCAGCAGCGGGTGGCGGCACTTGTGAAACGTGTCTGCTTTGCGTTTGGGTGGGGTATACCACCTCCTGCTGCCCCCGGTACGGGGCAGCCTCAGCTCTATCTCTACGATGGTAAGCGGCTCAGCTGTGTCTATGGGTCGTGTGACTAGATGCATGGGGCTCAGGGGTCAGGCTACATGACCCCGAAGAAGAGCTACTCTTCCTTCGTTGTCTCCTTGGTGGGGGTAACAAGGCGGGGCCAGGGCTGCCCGCTGCGCTGCTGGTGGAGGTGCTAAATGGGGCCGCTGCCTGTGATTTATTCCCCCCTGTACTTGTACCCCCCCCTCTGTCTCCTCGCCTGTGCTGTGCTGCATCCTGCTTGTTGCGCTCTGCAATCTTGGTGGGGTACGTGCCCTCGCCGCGTGTCCCTTTCCTCTTCTGCCTCACTCCTTGGCTCACCTCTCCCTCTCTGCGCTGTCCTGCGCCCAGACGCGCGCTGTTCTTCTGCTGCAGGGATTGCTTTTGCTGCTGCCTCCTGGCGCGTGTCTCCTCTTCTCCTCCCGCTCGCCGGCGGTGAGCGCTGCCTCGTGGCGGCCCGTTTTCCCGCCACTCGATTTGAATTAGGCGCCATCTTTTCTCCGGCGCTCGCGGCTCCCGCCGCTCTCTCGTCTCCCGCCACTCTCTCGTCTCCCCGACTGTTTCTCTGACCGCGGCGCTTTGTTCGCTGGGCTTGGGCTGAGCCTCGCTGGCGGCTGTTTTCTTCGTCGCGGTCTTCCCCGCAACTGCTCTTCTGCCTCCGGCGGTGCTTCGCTGGCTCCGCTCTGCTGCGTCCCGGCTGCCTCCGGCTCCGCCGCACCCGCGGCTGTCCTGCAGCTCGACAGTATCTCCTCCAGCCAGCCGGTGCCATCCTGTACGACCGCCGCCTGGATTAGTGCCCTCAGGTTCTCCATCCTTCTCTTCTTCTCCGCTCTCCAGCCGTCTCTCTTCTTCTTATCTTCTCCCAGTGACTCCCGACCTCCGCTATTCAATCGGCCGCTTCTGTCTTCTCCTCTTCTTCAACTTTCTCTGCCTTCAGTTTTTTTGTCTTTATACCTCTTCTTCCGTCTTGCCCGGCTCAGTTCTCTCTCCTCCACACTTCTTCTCTTTTTGGTCTTCTTCCTGTCTTCTCCTTCCACTTCCTTACTAAGCTCCTCCCCCCATCTAGCGCGCTGATCCCTTTAAGCCCCGCCCCCAGTCCCATGCAGCATCGTTATTCACTGTGCTGCATAAAATTCTTTGCTCCCCGAGTGTTGCTCCATCTCTAAGCATTGGCCTGGATCTTCATGGACGAATACTGCCCATCCCACGTGGAGAATGTATCTCAGCCCGCGTGGAGTGCTGCAGTCCAATGAGGTATTCCATGCTGCATAGCAAGCCTCGGGCCTGTGTGATTGGGGGTCCACTGCTGTCTGTCCACTCTGAAGCGTGCATCCGGGGCCGGCCGGGCGGCCACTTTTCGACTACCAGCGACTGCAGGTCACTCACACAGGCTGGTTGGAATGGCCTAGCATTATCCTGATCCGGAGGTGTAACTTGAAGCTGCGGGCCCCCAAAACTATAAAGCTTCATTGATAGCATTGGTTTACAATGTGGGGAAGAGAGACTTTATGGGCCCCCTAGGGCTCCGGGCCCCAGGTGCGAGCGCACCCCCTGCACATACACCCATAACCCGAAACGGGTTTCACCTGTAGCCCGGCCCGCCCAACTCCACTTCCAAGGCTTGAGGCAACACGCTCAGCCGTCACTCTGGGCGCACCCACAATGCACCCAGGCAGCTGGGAGAGTTTTAAAACTTTGCATAGCCCCGCCCCACGCCTTCTCAACCGCGCCCAGCCTCACACCCTCAGTCCTTCCTCTTGCACCGTGCTCACGCATCCTAGGCTTGCAGAGCCTGCTGCTGCTGCTGCTGCTGCAGGACTCGTCAGCTCCCTGCACAGGATGGTTAAGCCGGCGATGACACTAGAAGCAAGCACTAGTTTGTCTCTGAAGGTGCGGCGGCCGGTCGGTTGGAGGGATCTCTTCGGCCGGTCGCATTTCGAATGGGGACGGATGGAAACTTTTTACCTAAAATGAGGGAAATTGGCTTCGCCCCATAGGGCTTTATTGCCTTCCCCTGGGCCGGCATTAGTAGACCCTAGTAAGGAGAATAATAGAGCGGCATGGTCATCCGAAGAACTTAAAAACATACAGCAGGCCTTTTTTTTCCGCCATACATACCTACAGATTTTATATTTTTTTTACATTATATATATATATATATATATATATACACATATATATATATATATATATATATATATACATAAATACACACACATACACATGCACACACACATAAACAATCTTAAATCTATCTTTAATCTATATCTACAAAATCTATAATTCAGAAATAATCCATATCTATATTCTACATAATTAATAAAGATAGATAGATAGATAGATAGATAGACAGACTCACATACATACATACTGTATGCAAATGAGCCAGGTGTTTGGAAGGCTGATGATGTCACTCCTTTGTGATGTCATGAGCCAGGTGTATGGCAGGCTGATGTCACTGCATTGTGATGTCATCAATTTAGAAGCATTAATACCGGGCTTGGCAGCCATTTTAGTCAGTCTCTGCTGCAGCCGGGAGACGGGAGATGGTCTTTATTTCCACCAAGAAGCTGCAGAACTACCGGTAACGGCATCATTTTTATTTTATTCAATATAGGTTTTATTGGTTTCATGGAGGGGGGGAAACTTTTGCCTTATCTCAAAGCAATGTAAAAATAACTTTGACAATGAAACTTAATAAATAAATTTCGAGTTGAACTATATAATGTTTGTCTGTGATATTTTATAAGGTCTACAAACAGGGGAAGGAGGGGAGGGTAAGAGGGGGAGCGGTAAGGGAGGGTAGGTATCTATGACATTGGAGAAAGAGAAAATAAAACAAAAAGGGGGGGGGGCGGGCTCCGGGATTGTTGTTTCTCTTTACGATTGTGATTTAAACGTGTTACTCACATGTCCCTGTCTGTAACCACCTAGTAAATAGGGGTGAGCTCCGGGCATCTATCCATATCACCCAGGCGTGATACAATTTATCATAGCCTGACGGCTCATCTAGAAGCCTCATTCTCTCCATACGCTCTATTTCGTGGATCATTGTTATTTTTAGTGGAGTGCATTTTTTATGCAGCACACAAGGGGGAGACAGCGGCCTACCAAAATCTAGTTGGCTGCTGCTGTTGTGGCTTTCTTTTTTTTTTTTTTTTTTTAAAAGGTAGGTTCCGTTCTTCCATGGTGAGGAATAGGCAGGGAGGTTCCATTTTTGCCACCTGGGGAATGCTTATAGGCAAGGCCTTATCCCTGGTGGTGCATGTAACGTCAGACCACGTTTCAGACATGCAGCAGCAGCGGCGGTGGCGGCAGCAGCAGCATTCAGTCCGTCAGTGGCTGACAAACGAGCTCCATGCAAGTTTACATTAAACAGACACATTTCTTCCTTTACTGTATTGACTGCGGTCTGTAATCGAGCGGTTGAACTGTTTCTGTGTCCATGCATTGAATAAAGCAATACATCCTTGTAAAGTAGGCGTCCGTTCGTTGGAGTTCTTTGCTCCCCGAGTGTTGCTCCATCTCTAAGCATTGGCCTGGATCTTCATGGACGAATACTGCCCATCCAACGTCGAGCGTGTATCTCAGCCCGCGTGGAGTGCTGCAGTCCAATGAGGTATTCCATGCTGCATAGCAAGCCTCGGGCCTGTGTGATTGGGGGTCCGCTGCTGTCTGTCCACTCTGAAGCGCACACCCGGGGCCGGCCGGGCGGCCACTTTTCGACTACCAGCGACTGCAGGTCACTCACACAGGCTGGTTGGAATGGCCTAGCATTATCCTGATCCGGAGGTGTAACTTAAAGCTGCGGGGCCCCAGTACAAAGTCTGGAACTGGGCCCCCAAACTATAAAGCTTCATTGATAGCATTGGTTTACAATGTGGGGAAGAGAGACTTTATGGGCCCCCTAGGGCTCCGGGCCCCAGGTGCGATCGCACCCCCTGCACATACACCCATAACCCGAAACGGGTTTCACCTGTAGCCCGGCCCGCCCAACTCCACTTCCAAGGCTTGAGGCAACACGCTCAGCCGGCACTCTGGGCGCACCCACAATGCACCCAGGCAGCTGGGAGAGTTTTAAAACTTTGCATAGCCCCGCCCCACGCCTTCTCAACCGCGCCCAGCCTCACACCCTCAGTCCTTCCTCTTGCACCGTGCTCACGCATCCTAGGCTTGCAGAGCCTGCTGCTGCTGCTGCTGCTGCTGCAGGACTCGTCAGCTCCCTACACAGGATGGTTAAGCCGGCGATGACACTAGAAGCAAGCACTAGTTTGTCTCTGAAGGTGCGGCGGCCGGTCGGTTGGATGGATCTCTTCGGCCGGCCGCATTTCGAGTGGGGACGGATGGAAACTTTTTACCTAAAATGAGGGAAATTGGCTTCGGCCCCATAGGGCTTTATTGCCTTCCCCTGGGCCGGCATTAGTAGACCCTAGTAAGGAGAATAATAGAGCGGCATGGTCATTCGAAGAACTTAAAAACATACAGCAGGCCTTTTTTTTCCGCCATACATACCTACAGATTTTATATATTTTTTACATTATATATATATATATACACACATATATATATATATATATATATATATATATATATATATATATATATATATATACATATATACACATACACATGCACACACACATAAACAATCTTAAATCTATCTTTAATCTATATCTACAAAATCTATAATTCAGAAATAATCCATATCTATATTCTACATAATTAATAAAGATAGATAGATAGATAGATAGACAGACTCACATACATACATACTGTATGCAAATGAGCCAGGTGTTTGGAAGGCTGATGATGTCACTCCTTTGTGATGTCATGAGCCAGGTGTATGGCAGGCTGATGTCACTGCATTGTGATGTCATCAATTTAGAAGCATTAATACCGTGCTTGGCAGCCATTTTAGTCAGTCTCTGCTGCAGCCGGGAGACGGGAGATGGTCTTTATTTCCACCAAGAAGCTGCAGAACTACCGGTAACGGCATCATTTTTATTTTATTCAATATAGGTTTTATTGGTTTCATGGAGGGGGGGAAACTTTTGCCTTATCTCAAAGCAATGTAAAAATAACTTTGACAATGAAACTTAATAAATAAATTTCGAGTTGAACTATATAATGTTTGTCTGTGATATTTTATAAGGTCTACAAACAGGGGAAGGAGGGGAGGGTAAGAGGGGGAGCGGTAAGGGAGGGTAGGTATCTATGACATGGGAGAAAGAGAAAATAAAACAAAAAGGGGGGGGCGGGCTCCGGGATTGTTGTTTCTCTTTACGATTGTGATTTAAACGTGTTACTCACATGTCCCTGTCTGTAACCACCTAGTAAATAGGGGTGAGCTCCGGGCATCTATCCATATCGCCCAGGCGTGATACAATTTATCATAGCCTGACGGCTCATCTAGAAGCCTCATTCTTTCCATACGCTCTATTTCGTGGATCATTGTTATTTTTAGTGGAGTGCATTTTTTATGCAGCACACAAGGGGGAGACAGCGGCCTACCAAAATCTAGTTGGCTGCTGCTGTTGTGGCTTTCTTTTTTTTTTTAAAAAAAGGTAGGTTCCGTTCTTCCATGGTGAGGAATAGGCAGGGAGGTTCCGTTTTTGCCAGCTGGGGAATGCTTACAGGCAAGGCCTTATCCCTGGTGGTGCATGTAACGTCAGACCACGTTTCAGACATGCAGCAGCAGCGGCGGTGGCGGCAGCAGCAGCATTCAGTCCGTCAGTGGCTGACAAACGAGCTCCATGCAAGTTTACATTAAACAGACACATTTAGAGATGAGCGAACGTACTTGTCCGAGCTCGATGCTCGGGCGAATATTAGGGTTTTTGGGATGTTCGTTACTCGTAACGAGTAGCACGCGGTGTTCGGGTTTTCTTTCACTTTCTTCCCTGAGAAATTTGCGCGCTTTTCTGGCCAATTGAAAGACAGGGAAGGCATTACAACTTCCTCCAGTGTTGTTCCAGCCCTATACCACCCCCCTGCTGTGAGTGGCTGGGGAGATCAGATGTCACCCGAGTATAAAAGTCGGCCCCTCCCGCGGCTCGCCACACATGCCTTGTGAGTTAGCTGAGGGACAGTGGTATCGTGCTGGAGCTGCTGTAGGGAGAGCGTTAGGAGTTAGTGTAGGCTTCAAAAACCCCAAAGGTCCTTCTTAGGGCCACATCTACCTGTGTGCAGGCTGCTGCTAGCAGTGGTTTTTTTTTTTTTTTCTCAAAATCGGCAGTGCAGAGCATTGCACCCGGCATTAGGGACAGAAGTGGTGCTTAGGCAGGGAGAGTGTTAGGAGTGAGTGTAGCCTTCAAGAACCTCAACGGTCCATTCTAGGGCCAAATTTAACCGTGTGCAGTACTGTGCTGGCTGCTGTTAGCAGTGTTGCATATTTTTTTTTCCTAAAAATCGTCTGTGCAGAGCATTGCACCCTCCATTGATACTACAGGGACAGAATTGTGTAGGCAGGGCCACAACACAGTTATTGTTCATTGAATATACGCAGTGGGGCCTTTCCTTTGCAAAAAAGGGAAAAAATTATATTTGGCCTGCCTGTGTCAGTCCTAAGGTCTCCGTGTACATGTGTGCTGCGTGGAGAACGTACAAAAATCAGACGCAACCAGCTACGGTTTACTGCAGGCTTGCGCCATTTTCTTTCCTGACTGGCAAATACCTGCTCTGCCAGAGTTAATAACTCTGCTATACTAAAGTTGTGTGACACTTTTTCTGGGCCACACCACAGTTATTAAACGTATTGTTCATTGAATATACGCAGTGGGGCCTTTCCTTTGCAAAAAAGGGAAAAAATTATATTTGGCCTGCCTGTGTCAGTCCTAAGGTCTCCGTGTACGTGTGTGCTGCGTGGAGAACGTACAAAAATCAGACGCAACCAGCTACGGTTTACTGCAGGCTTGCACCATTTTCTTTCCTGACTGGCAAATACCTGCTCTGCCAGAGTTAATAACTCTGCTACACTAAAGTTGTGTGACACTTTTTCTGGGCCACACCACAGTTATTAAACGTATTGTTCATTGAATATACGCAGTGGGGCCTTTCCTTTGCAAAAAAGGGAAAAAATTATATTTGACCTGCAGGCTTGCGCCAATTTATTTCCTGCCTGTGAAATCAAATCACTGGTAATACAGCATGCTGAGGGGTAGGGGTAGGCCTAGAGGACGTGGACGCGGCCGAGGACGCGGAGGGCCAAGTGAGGGTGTGGGCACAGGCCGAGCTCCTGATCCAGGTGTGTCGCAGCCGACTGCTGCGCGATTAGGAGAGAGGCACGTTTCTGGCGTCCCCACATTCATCGCCCAATTAATGGGTCCACGCGGGAGACCTTTATTAGAAAATGAGCAGTGTGAGCAGGTCCTGTCCTGGATGGCAGAAAGTGCTTCGAGCAACCTATCATCCAGCCACAGTTCTGCGCCGTCCACTGCTGCAAATCCGAATCCTCTGTCTGCTGCTCCTCCTTCCTCCCAGCCTCCTCACTCCACTACAATGACACATGCTCAGGAGCGGGAAGACTCCCAGGAACTGTTCTCGGGCCCCTGTTCAGATTGGGCAGCAGTGGTTCCTCTCCCACCAGAGGAGTTTATCGTCACTGATGCCCAACCATTGGAAAGTTCCCGGGGTCCGGGGGATGAGGCTGGGGACTTCCGCCAACTGTCTCAAGAACTTTCTGTGGGTGAGGAGGACGATGACGATGAGACACAGTTGTCTTGCAGTGAGGTAGTAGTAAGGGCAGTAAGTCCGAGGGAGGAGCGCACAGAGGATTCGGAGGAAGAGCAGCAGGACGATGAGGTGACTGACCCCACCTGGTGTGCAACGCCTACACAGGACAGGTCTTCAGAGGGGGAGGCACGGGCAACAGCAGGGCAGGTTGCAAGAGGCAGTGCGGTGGCCAGGGGTAGAAGCAGGGCCAGACCGAATAAACCACCAACTGTTTCCCAAAGCGCACCCCCGCGCCATGCCACCCTGCAGAGGCCGAGGTGCTCTAAGGTCTGGCAGTTTTTCACAGAGACGTCTGACGACCGACGAACAGTGGTGTGCAACCTTTGTTGCGCCAATATCAGCCGGGGAGCCACCACCAACAGCCTGACCACCACCAGCATGCGCAGACATATGATGGCCAAGCACCCCACAAGGTGGGACGAAGGCCGTTCACCGCCTCCGGTTTGCACCGCTGCCTCTCCCCCTGTGCCCCAACCTGCCACTGAGATCCAACCCCCCTCTCAGGACACAGGCACTACCGTCTCATGGCCTGCACCCACACCCTCACCTCCGCTGTCCTCGGCCCCATCCACCAATGTCTCGCACCGCACAGTCCAGCCGTCGCTAGCGCAAGTGTTGGAGCGCACAAGTACGCCGCCACGAACCCGCACGCTCAATCGTTAACCTTCAATAAAGCCAAATTTATCAGCCTTGAGATGCTGCCGTATAGGGTTGTGGAAACGGAGGCTTTCAAAGCTATGATGGCGGCGGCGGCGGCCCCGCGCTACTCAGTTCCCAGTTGACACTACTTTTCCCGATGTGCCGTCCCAGCCCTGCACGACCACTTCTCCCGCAACATTGTACACGCCCTCACCAATGCGGTTAGTGGCAAGGTCCACTTAATTACGGACACGTGGACAAGCACAGGCGGGCAGGGCCACTACATCTCCCTGACGGCACATTGGGTGAATTTAGTGGAGGCTGGGACAGAGTCAGAGCCTGGGACCGCTCACGTCCTACCCACCCCCAGAATTGCGGGCCACAGCTCGGTGGTGGTATGTTCGGCGGTGTATGCTTCCTCCACTAAAGCACCCTCCTCCTCCTCCTCCTCCTCAACCTCTGTCTCGCAATCTAGATGTGTCAGCAGCAGCAGGACGTCGCCAGCAGTCGGTGTCGCGCGGCGTGGCAGCACAGCGGTGGGCAAGCGTCAGCAGGCCATGCTGAAACTACTCAGCTTAGGAGATAGGAGGCACACGGCCCACGAACTGCTGCAGGGTCTGACAGAGCAGACCGACCGCTGGCTTGCGCCGCCGAGCCTCCAACCGGGCATGGTTGTGTGTGACAACGGCCGTAACCTGGTGGCGACTCCGCAGCTCGGCAGCCTCACGCACGTGCCATGCCTGGCCCACGTCTTTAATTTGGTGGTTCAGCGCTTTCTGAAAAGCTACCCACGCTTGTCAGACCTGCTTGTAAAGGTGCGCCGGCTCTGCGCACATTTCCGCAAGTTCCACACGGACGCTGCCACCCTGCGCACCCTGCGCACCCTGCAACATCGCTTTAATCTGCCAGTGCACCGACTGCTGTGCGACGTGCCCACACGGTGGAACTCTACCCTCCACATGTTGGCTAGGTTCTATGAGCAGCGTAGAGCTATCGTGGAATACCAACTCCAACATGGGCGGCGCAGTGGGAGTCAGCCTCCTCAATTCTTTTCAGAAGAGTGGGCATGGTTGGCAGACATCTGCCAGGTCCTTCGAAACTTTGAGCAGTCTACCCAGGTGGTGAGCGGCGATGCTGCAATCATTAGCGTCACCATTCCTCTGCTATGCATCTTGGGAAGTTCCCTGCAAACCATAAAGGCAGCCGCTTTGCGCTCGGAAACGGAGGCGGGGGAAGACAGTATGTCGCTGGATAGTCAGAGCACCCTCCTGTCTATATCTCAGCGCATTCAGGAGGAGGAGGAGGAGGAGGAGCATGAGGAGGATGAGGAGGAGGGGGAAGAGACAGCTTGGCCCACTGCTGACGGTGCCCCTGCTGCTTGCCTGTCATCCTTTCAGCGTGTATGGCCTGAGGAGGATGAGGAGGAGGAGGATCCTGAAAGTGATCTTCCTAGTGAAGACAGCCATGTGTTGCGTACGGGTACCCTGGCACACATGGCTGACTTCATGTTAGGATGCCTTTCTCGTGACCCTCGCGTTGCACGCATTCTGGCCACTACGGATTACTGGGTGTACACACTGCTCGACCCACGCTATAAGGAGAACCTTCCCAGTCTCATTCCCGAAGAGGAAAGGGGTTCGAGAGTGTTGCTATACCACAGGACCCTGGCGGACAAGCTGATGGTAAAATTCCCATCCGACAGCGCTAGTGGCAGAAGGCGCAGTTCCGAGGGCCAGGTAGCAGGGGAGGTGCGGAGATCGAGCAGCATGTACAGCCCAGGCAGTGCAACAGTCTTTAAGGGCCTGGACAGCTTTATGGCTCCCCACCAAGACTGTGTCACCGCTCCCCAGTCAAGGCTGAGTCGGCGGGAGCACTGTAAAAGGATGGTGAGGGAGTACGTAGCGGATCGCACGACCGTCCTCCGTGACGCCTCTGCCACCTACAACTACTGGGTGTCGAAGCTGGACACGTGGCCTGAACTAGCGCTGTATGCCCTGGAGGTGCTTGCTTGTCCTGCGGCTTGTCCTGCGGCAGTCTCATTCCCGAAGAGGAAAGGGGTTCGAGAGTGTTGCTATACCACAGGACCCTGGCGGACAAGCTGATGGTAAAATTCCCATCCGACAGCGCTAGTGGCAGAAGGCGCAGTTCCGAGGGCCAGGTAGCAGGGGAGGTGCGGAGATCGAGCAGCATGTACAGCCCAGGCAGTGCAACAGTCTTTAAGGGCCTGGACAGCTTTATGGCTCCCCACCAAGACTGTGTCACCGCTCCCCAGTCAAGGCTGAGTCGGCGGGAGCACTGTAAAAGGATGGTGAGGGAGTACGTAGCGGATCGCACGACCGTCCTCCGTGACGCCTCTGCCACCTACAACTACTGGGTGTCGAAGCTGGACACGTGGCCTGAACTAGCGCTGTATGCCCTGGAGGTGCTTGCTTGTCCTGCGGCTAGCGTCTTGTCGGAGAGGGTGTTTAGTGCGGCTGGGGGAATCATCACAGATAAGCGTACCCGCCTGTCAACCGACAATGCCGACAGGCTAACACTCATCAAGATGAACAAAGCCTGGATTTCCCCAGACTTCTCTTCTCCACCAGCGGACAGCAGCGATACGTAAGCAATACGTAGGCTGCACCCGCGGATGGAAGCTACGTTCTCTCTCACCATCCAAAACGGGGACATTTGTGCTTCATCAATCTGTGTCTAATATTCCTCCTCCTCCTCCTGCTCCTCCTCCTGAAACCTCACGTAATCACGCTGAACGGGCAATTTTTCTTAGGGCCACAAGGCTCACTCATCTAATTTTTCTAAACAATTTTTATATGTTTCAATGCTCTTAAAAGCGTTGAAACTTTAACTTGAACCAATTTTTCGTTAAACTGGGCTGCCTCCAGGCCTAGTTACCACTTAAGCCACATTAACCAAAGCGATTAATGGGTTTCACCTGCCATCTTGGTTGGGCATGGCCAATTTTTACTGAGGTACATTAGTACTGTTGGTACACCAATTTTTTGGGGCCCTCACCTACAGTGTAATCATAGCAATTTGTATGTTCTTCGCCTGCACTCATGGTACAGAAGTGTGTGTGGGGTTGGCCTACACTTTAGCTACATAAATGTAACTTGGGCCTTGGCTATACTGCAGCTACTGAAATGGAACTAAGACTGCGCTCCCACTATACTGCTACTTCAGAATTGTTACTGGGGCCTGTCTTGAGTGCTACTATTGCTGACATGGAACGAACACTGCGCTCCCGCTATACTGCTGCTTCGGAATTGTTACTGGGGCCTGTCTTGAGTGCTACTATTGCTGACATGGAACGAAGACTGCGCTCCCGCTTTACTGCTGCTTCGGAATTGTTACTGGGGCCTGTCTTGAGTGCTACTATTGCTGACATGGAACGATGACTGCGCTCCTCCTATAATGCTGCTAGTGATATGTTAGTGGGGCCTGTCCTAATGCTACGGCTGAAATGTTACGAATTCTGGGCTCTGCCTATACCGCTGCTAATGGTATGTCTCTGGGGTGTGGAAACAGAGGCTTCCCAAAGACATGATGGCGGCGAGGCCATTTCCCACCAACGCTGTTACTGTTAAGGTGCATATAACCACGGACACGTGGAGAGGACACGTAGTGCCTCAAAAACATCCCCCTCCTCCTCCAACAGGGAAAACATTCTTGGCAAATGCCTTTGCATTGGTTCGTCTGGTGGCAGTCCAAGAATTTCACCTTTACCGACACTACAAGAGAGCCCCCCCACCATCCCCCCGCCACGGCCCACTTAATCCTGGCCACATTCCGAAAACCAACAAAATAAAACCGCGCTACTAGGTCCGCAGTCACCACCACATTACCACCAACGCGGTTACTGTTAAGGTGCATATAACCACGGACACGTGGAGAGGACACGTAGTGCCTCAAAAACATCCCCCTCCTCCTCCAACAGGGAAAACATTCTTGGCAAATGCCTTTGCATTGGTTCGTCTGGTGGCAGTCCAAGAATTTCACCTTTACCGACACTACAAGAGAGCCCCCCCACCATCCCCCCGCCACGGCCCACTTAATCCTGGCCACATTCCGAAAACCAACAAAATAAAACCGCGCTACTAGGTCCGCAGTCACCACCACATTACCACCAACGCGGTTACTGTTAAGGTGCATATTACCACGGACACGTGGAGAGGACACGTAGTGCCTCAAAAACTTCCCCCCGCCACGGCCCACTTAATCCGGGCCACATTCCGAAAACCAACAAAATAAAACACCGCGCTACTAGGTCCGCAGTCACCAGCACATTACCACCAACGCGGTTACTGTTAAGGTACATATTACCAGTCTGACTGGGGCATGCAGACACCTTTACAGAATGAATAGTGTGTGGCACATAGGTTCCCCATTGCTATGCCCACGTGTGCAGCTCCTGATGGCGGTGGCACAGGATTCTATTTCTCATTGCTTCTGTACAGCATTGTGGGCTATCGCCCCACCACTTTTAAAGAGGGACGCTGCCTAGCCGTGCCAACCCCTCTGCAGTGTGTGCCTGCGGTTCCTCCTCATGGCAGACGCACTTATAAATAGACATGAGGGTGGTGTGGCATGAGGGCAGCTGAAGGCTGCGCAGGGACAGTTTGTTGTGCGCTGTGGACACTGCGTCGTGCAGGGGGGGGGGGGGGGGGGGGGTTGGGCAGCATGTAACCCAGGAGAAGTGGCAGCGGAGTGTCATCCAGGCAGTGATTGTGCTTTGTTGTAGGTAGTGTGGTGCTTAGCTAAGGTATGCGATGCTAATGAGGGCTTTTCAGAAGTAAAAGTTGTTGGGAGGGGGGGGGGGGGCACTCTTGCCGGTATTGTGGCTTAATAGTGGGACCTGTGAACTTGAGATGCAGCCCAACACGTAGCCCCTCACCTGCCCTATCGGTTTCTGTGTCGTTCCCATCACTTTCTTGAATTGCCCAGATTTTCACACATGAAAACCTTAGCGAGCATCGGCGAAATACAAAAATGCTCGGGTCGCCCATTGACTTCAATGGGGTTCGTTATTCGAAACGAACCCTCGAGCATCGCGATAATTTCGTCCCGTATAACGAGCACCCGAGCATTTTGGTGCTCGCTCATCTCTAGACACATTTCTTCCTTTACTGTATTGACTGCGGTCTGTAATCGAGCGGTTGAACTGTTTCTGTGTCCATGCATTGAATAAAGCAATACATCCTTGTAAAGTAGGCGTCCGTTCGTTGGAGTTCTTTGCTCCCCGAGTGTTGCTCCATCTCTAAGCATTGGCCTGGATCTTCATGGACGAATACTGCCCATCCCACGTGGAGAGTGTATCTCAGCCCGCGTGGAGTGCTGCAGTCCAATGAGGTATTCCATGCTGCATAGCAAGCCTCGGGCCTGTGTGATTGGGGGTCCGCTGCTGTCTGTCCACTCTGAAGCGCGCATCCGGGGCCGGCCGGGCGGCCACTTTTTTCGACTACCAGCGACTGCAGGTCACTCACACAGGCTGGTTGGAATGGCCTAGCATTATCCTGATCCGGAGGTGTAACTTGAAGCTGCGGGGCCCCAGTACAAAGTCTGGAACTGGGTCCCCAAACTATAAAGCTTCATTAATAGCATTGGTTTACAATGTGGGGAAGAGAGACTTTATGGGCCCCCTAGGGCTCCGGGCCCCAGGTGCGAGCGCACCCCCTGCACATACACCCATAACCCAAAACGGGTTTCACCTGTAGCCCGGCCCGCCCAACTCCACTTCCAAGGCTTGAGGCAACACGCTCAGCCGGCACTCTGGGCGCACCCACAATGCACCCAGGCAGCTGGGAGAGTTTTAAAACTTTGCATAGCCCCGCCCCACGCCTTCTCAACCGCGCCCAGCCTCACACCCTCAGTCCTTCCTCTTGCACCGTGCTCACGCATCCTAGGCTTGCAGAGCCTGCTGCTGCTGCAGGACTCGTCAGCTCCCTACACAGGATGGTTAAGCCGGCGATGACACTAGAAGCAAGCACTAGTTTGTCTCTGAAGGTGCGGCGGCCGGTCGGTTGGAGGGATCTCTTCGGCCGGCCGCATTTCGAGTGGGGACGGATGGAAACTTTTTACCTAAACCGAGGGAAATTGGCTTCGGCCCCATAGGGCTTTATTGCCTTCCCCTGGGCCGGCATTAGTAGACCCTAGTAAGGAGAATAATAGAGCGGCATGGTCATCCGAAGAACTTAAAAACATACAGCAGGCCTTTTTTTTCCGCCATACATACCTACAGATTTTATATTTTTTTTACATTATATATATATATATATATATATATATATACATATATACACACACATACACATGCACACACACATAAACAATCTTAAATCTATCTTTAATCTATATCTACAAAATCTATAATTCAGAAATAATCCATATCTATATTCTACATAATTAATAAAGATAGATAGGATAGATAGATAGATAGATAGATAGACAGACTCACATACATACATACTGTATGCAAATGAGCCAGGTGTTTGGAAGGCTGATGATGTCACTCCTTTGTGATGTCATGAGCCAGGTGTATGGCAGGCTGATGTCACTCCATTGTGATGTCATCAATTTAGAAGCATTAACCCCTTCCCGCTCCTGGACGTACCTGGTACGTCATGGTAGCGGGATACTTCCCGCAACATGACGTACCTGGTACGTCATGTCATTAAAGTGTCGCCGCGGTGACAATCGCGGTGACACAGCAGTGATGTCTGCTGACATAGTCAGCAGACAAGTGCTGCGTCCGGGCTGGGGACCAATCAGAGCCGTCCCTCCTCCACGATCGCTGTGATTGGTCAGGGAAAAACTCCCTGACCAATCACAGCGCAGCAGCGGACTTCGCGCTGTTTACAGTAGGGGCTCCATATGCAAGCACCGCAGTGTGTTTCCGGTGCTTGTAGATAGAGCACCTACTGTGGTATTTGTGATAAAAAAGAGCGATTACTGTGTAGATTAGGCAGGGAGTGCGTGATCAGTGTAGTGTAGTGTAGTGGAGTGTAGTGGAGTGTAGTGGAGTGGAGTGGAGTTAGTGATCAGTGTAGTGGAGAGGAGTTAGTCATCAGTGTGGTGTAGTGGAGTGAGTGTTAGTGATCAGTGTGGTGTAGTGTAGTGAGTGTAGTGAGTGATTGATCAGGCAGTGTAGTGTAGTGAGTGTAGTGAGTGATTGATCAGGCAGTGTAGTGTAGCAGAGTGGAGTGAGTGATCAGAAGTGCAGTGTAGTGTAGTGAGTGAGGGATCTGTAGTGTGTGATCAGAAGTGTAGTGAGTGAGCTGTAGCGTGCGATCAGCAGTGTAGTGTAGCGCAGCGTGTAGTCAGTGTATCCCTTGGTGTAAAAAAAAAAAAAAAAAAAGTTCCTGTTGTCCCCATTTCGTTACCTGTCCCGTCACCCGTTATTAGTTAGTGTAGCGTTTAGTTAGTCCGTCTAGTGTGTAGCGTGTCGTTAGTCCGTGTACTGTCAGTGTATTCGTCTGTGTAAAAAAAAAAACAAACAAAAAAAAAAGTTCCTGTTGTTCCCATTTCGTTACCTGTCCCGTCACCCGTTATTAGTTAGTGTAGCGTTTAGTTAGTCCGTCTAGTGTGTAGCGTGTCGTTAGTCCGTGTACTGTCAGTGTATTCGTCTGTGTAAAAAAAAAACCAAAAAAACAAAAAAAGTTCCTGTTGTTCCCATTTCGTTACCTGTCCCGTCACCCGTCATTAGTTAGTGTAGCGTGTCGTTAGTCCGTCTAGTGTGTAGTGTGTCGTTAGTCCGTGTTGTGTCAGTGTATTCGTCTGTGTAAAAAAAAAAAAGAAAAAAAAAAAACACTTACGTGAATACACCACATAAGTTTCCGCGTTCTTTCCGACCCCCGTCCCGTGGTCACCCCATCCCGCAGTGTCCCATCTAATAAAACTTTTTCCCCGTGTGCCCCATTTTATATAAATATGGCCCGCAGGAGGTACACTTCAGAGGAACTGTATGCAATCATTGCATCAGACTCGGACTCAGGTAGTGGTGATGACGACCCCACTTTTTTGGCATTCTCCGACTCCTCATCCTCATCCTCATCCAGCAAGTCTGAGCTCCCTGCACCCCCGAGAAGGCGTCCAAGGACCGCCACTGACCCCAATGCATCAGATGCTCACTGGAGTACCCCGGAAGATTACAGACCCCAGATCCCTGATTTTATTGGGAACCCAGGGATTCAATTTGACACGGAAGGGCTCAGAGGGAAGGACTTCTTCAAGTTTTTTTTTTCTGAAGAGTTCATTGCCCATATTGTTACCCAGACGAATTTGTACGCCCAGAATTTTATAGAAGAAAATCCCACCTCCAGCTATGCAAGACCCGATAAGTGGACCCCTGTGGATGCACCAGAGATAAAAAATTTGGGGGGCTTATACTAACCATGGGGCTAATAAAGAAGCCAACAATCAGGGCGTACTGGTCTACCGATATTTTGTACCACACCCCAATGTTCCGCATGGCGATGTCGAGGACGCGCTTTGAGTGTATTTTAACATTTCTGCACTACAATGACAACCAGCTGTGCCCCCCCAGCGATCACCCCAATTACGATCGGTTGTATAAGATCAGGCCCGTAATAGACCATTTTAACGCCAAGTTTGCCCAGGCGTATGCCCCACAGATAAACATTGCAGTAGACGAGTCCCTGGTACACTTCAAGGGGAGGCAAACATTCCGCCAGTACCTGCCCAGTAAGCGGGCACGGTATGGTGTGAAGTTGTACAAGCTGTGCGAAAGTACATCAGGGTACACCCACAAGTTCCGTATTTACGAGGGGAAGGACACTAAAATTGAGCCCCCAGAATGCCCCCCCGTGCTGGGAGTAACAGGGAAAATAGTGTGGGAACTGGTGCACCCACTATTAGACCAGGGTTACCATCTGTACCTGGATAACTTTTATACCAGTGTCCCCCTGTTTCAGTGCCTCGCTTCCAGAGGAACAGTGGCATGTGGCACTGTTCGGAAAAATCAAAAAAGCCTCCCTAAGACGCTGCTTGGGCAACTGTTCAGAAGGGGTGAGAGCCGGGCCCAATGCAGCGACAATGTATTGTGCGTTAAATATAAGGACAAGAGGGATGTCCTTATGTTGACGACAATACACGGCCACAGCAGTACCCCCTGCCCAGTACGAGGTACCAGTGCAGAGACCCCCAAACCAGACTGCGTCCTCGACTATAATAAGTACATGGGAGGGGTCGATCTATCAGACCAGGTACTGGAGCCCTATAGAGCCATGCGGAAAACACGGGTGTGGTACAAAAAACTGGCCGTGCACCTCGTACAGATGGCACTGTATAATGCCTACGTGCTGTTCCGAGGTGCAGGCCACCGGGGGACATTCCTTGAATTTCAAGAGGAAGTTATCAAGGACCTAATATTTGGGGACCAGGAGGTGGGGGAGAGGCCCAGTACTTCTGGAAGCGAGGTCACAAGAATTGTACCAGGGCAGCATTTTCTCAGTGAAATTCCCTCCACTGCGACGAAGGGAAGGACCCAAAAGAGGTGCAGAGTGTGCTACAAACAGGGGATAAGAAAAGACACCATATACCAGTGTGAAACGTGCCCCACACAACCCGGCCTCTGTATAAATGAGTGTTTTAAGATCTACCACACGTCCCTGAAATTTTAATTTTTTTATTGCCCTGACGTTTTACCCTGATGTACTTCGCACAGCTTGTACATAAAGCCACATGCTAAGTCCTTCCCTTCTGAGCCCTGCGCCCTCAAAACAGTTTAGATTCACATATGGGGCATTTCCCTGTTGGGTAACATCATGGGTTACGTTTTCTCCTTCTGCCCCTGGTAAAAAATAAAAATCTGGGCCTAAACTGAGCATTATTGGAAAAATGAGAATTTTTCGTTCTCAACTCAAATTGTTAAAAAAAATTCCTCAAATACCTGTGGGTTCAAACCGCTCACTACACCCCTTAAAAAATTCCCTGAGGGGTGTAGTTCCCAAAATGGGGTCAGTTGTTGGGGGTCTCAAATGCACTGGTACCTCAGGGGCACTGCAAACACTACACGGTGTCTGAAAATTATTCCAGCAAAATCTGCATTCAAAAAAAGCGCTCCTTTCTTTCTGAGCCCTGCCATGTGCCCAAACAACAGTTTACATCCACATATGGGGCATTTCCGTGCTCGAGAGTAATTGGGTAATGCATTATGGACTATGTTTTCTCCTTCTGCCCCTGGTGAAAAATGAAAATCTGGGCCTAAAGCTGAACATTATTGGAAAAATGTGAATTTTTCGTTCTCAACTCAAATTGTTAAAAAAAAATCCTCAAATACCTGTGGGTTCAAACCGCTCACTACACCCCTTAAAAAATTCCCTGAGGGGTGTAGTTTCCAAAATGGGGTCAGTTGTTGGGGGTTTCAAATGCACTGGTACCTCAGGGGCACTGTAAACACTACATGGGGTCTGAAAATTATTCTAGCAAAACCTGCATTCAAAAAGCCAAGAAGCGCTCCTATCCTTCTGAGTCCTGCCATGTGCCCCATACAGCAGGCTACGTCCACATATGGGGCATTTCCGTGTTCGAGAGCAACTGGGTAACGCATCATGGGGTACGTTTTTCCTTCTGCCACTGGTGAAAAATGAAAATCTGGGCCTAAAGCTAAACATTATGTGAAAAATTGGATTTTTTCGTATTGAACTCAAACTGTTAAAAAAAATTCCTCAAACATCTGTGGGTTCAAACCGCTCACTACACCCCTTAATAAATTCCCTGAGGGGTGTAGTTTCCAAAATGGGGTCAGTTATTGGGGGTTTCAAATGTACTGCTACCTCAGGGGCACTGCAAACACTACATGGGGTCTGAAAATTATTCCTGCCAAATCTGCATTCAAAAAGACAAGAAGCGCTCCTTTCCTTCTGAGACCTACCATGTGCCCATACAACAGGCTACGTCCACATATGGGGCATTTCTAAAAACTGCGGAATCTGGGTAATACATTCCAAGTTTTGTTTCTTTGCTAACTCCTACTGTTTTATATTTAAAAAAAAGGTTTTATATTGAAAATCAGTAGAAAAAAGGAACTGTTCTAATTTTTGATGCACTTTCCTTTAATTCCTGTAAAACATCTAAAGGGTTAATAAACTTTCTAAATGCCATTTTGAATACTTTGAAGGGTGCTGATTTTAAAATGGGGCAATTCATGGGGGATTCTGATATACAGGCTCGGCAAAACTATGTCTGAACTGCATTGGTCCTTAAAAAATTTAGATTTTGAAATTTGCTAGTAAATGTGAAAAATTACTGCTAAATTTATATACTTTGTGGAGTCTGCAAAAAGTAAAATAACACTTAAAAAATGATTGCTGTGTAAAGTAGGCCTATGGGAAGTGTTAATTAATAACTATGTTCTGGTGTTTGACTTTCTATCTTACAAAGAAAACAATTCAAAGTTTAAAAATTGTGAATTTTTCCAAATTTTCAGTAAATTTGGATTTTTTTTCCTTATAAGGACAAAATTTATTGATGAAATTTTTACACTAACATAAAGTACAATTTGTCACGAAAAAACAATCTCAGAATCACCTTGATAAGTAAAAGCATTTAAAAGTTATTAGCACAGAAAGTGACAGATGTCAGATTTGAAAAATAAGGCTTGGTCCTTAAGCTCAAAATAGGCCATGTCATTAAGGGGTTAATACCGGGCTTGGCAGCCATTTTAGTCAGTCTCTGCTGCAGCCTGGAGACGGGAGATGGTCTTTATTTCCACCAAGAAGCTGCAGAACTACCGGTAACGGCATCATTTTTATTTTATTCAATATAGGTTTTATTGGTTTCATGGAGGGGGGGAAACTTTTGCCTTATCTCAAAGCAATGTAAAAATAACTTTGACAATGAAACTTAATAAATAAATTTCGAGTTGAACTATATAATGTTTGTCTGTGATATTTTATAAGGTCTACAAACAGGGGAAGGAGGGGAGGGTAAGAGGGGGAGCGGTAAGGGAGGGTAGGTATCTATGACATGGGAGAAAGAGAAAATAAAACAAAAGGGGGGGGGGGGGCGGGCTCCGGGATTGTTGTTTCTCTTTACGATTGTGATTTAAACGTGTTACTCACATGTCCCTGTCTGTAACCACCTAGTAAATAGGGGTGAGCTCCGGGCATCTATCCATATCGCCCAGGCGTGATACAATTTATCATAGCCTCACGGCTCATCTAGAAGCCTCATTCTCTCCATACGCTCTATTTCGTGGATCATTGTTATTTTTAGTGGAGTGCATTTTTTATGCAGCATACAAGGGGGAGACAGCGGCCTACCAAAATCTAGTTGGCTGCTGCTGTTGTGGCTTTCTTTTTTTTTAAAAGAAAAAGGTAGGTTCCATTCTTCCATGGTGAGCAATAGGCAGGGAGGTTCCATTTTTGCCAGCTGGGGAATGCTTATAGGCAAGGCCTTATCCCTGGTGGTGCATGTAACATCAGACCACGTTTCAGACATGCAGCAGCAGCGGCGGTGGCGGCAGCAGCAGCATTCAGTCCGTCAGTGGCTGACAAACGAGCTCCATGCAAGTTTACATTAAACAGACAGATTTCTTCCTTTACTGTATTGACTGCGGTCTGTAATCGAGCGGTTGAACTGTTTCTGTGTCCATGCATTGAATAAAGCAATACATCCTTGTAAAGTAGGCGTCCGTTCGTTGGAGTTCTTTGCTCCCCGAGTGTTGCTCCATCTCTAAGCATTGGCCTGGATCTTCATGGACGAATACTGCCCATCCCACGTGGAGCGTGTATCTCAGCCCGCGTGGAGTGCTGCAGTCCAATGAGGTATTCCATGCTGCATAGCAAGCCTCGGGCCTGTGTGATTGGGGGTCCGCTGCTGTCTGTCCACTCTGAAGCGCGCATCCGGGGCCGGCCGGGCGGCCACTTTTCGACTACCAGCGACTGCAGGTCACTCACACAGGCTGGTTGGAATGGCCTAGCATTATCCTGATCCGGAGGTGTAACTTGAAGCTGCGGGGCCCCAGTACAAAGTCTGGAACTGGGCCCCCAAACTATAAAGCTTCATTGATAGCATTGGTTTACAATGTGGGGAAGAGAGACTTTATGGGCCCCCTAGGGCTCCGGGCCCCAGGTGCGAGCGCACCCCCTGCACATACACCCATAACCCGCAACGGGTTTCACCTGTAGCCCGGCCCGCCCAACTCCACTTCCAAGGCTTGAGGCAACACGCTCAGCCGGCACTCTGGGCGCACCCACAATGCACCCAGGCAGCTGGGAGAGTTTTAAAACTTTGCATAGCCCCGCCCCACGCCTTCTCAACCGCGCCCAGCCTCACACCCTCAGTCCTTCCTCTTGCACCGTGCTCACGCATCCTAGGCTTGCAGAGCCTGCTGCTGCTGCTGCTGCTGCAGGACTCGTCAGCTCCCTACACAGGATGGTTAAGCCAGCGATGACACTAGAAGCAAGCACTAGTTTGTCTCTGAAGGTGCGGCGGCCGGTCGGTTGGAGGGATCTCTTCTGCCGGCCGCATTTCGAGTGGGGATGGATGGAAACTTTTTACCTAAAATGAGGGAAATTGGCTTCGGCCCCATAGGGCTTTATTGCCTTCCCCTGGACCGGCATTAGTAGACCCTAGTAAGGAGAATAATAGAGCGGCATGGTCATCCGAAGAACTTAAAAACATACAGCAGGCCTTTTTTTTCCGCCATACATACCTACAGATTTTATATTTTTTTTACATTATATATATATATATATATATATATATATATATATATATATATATATATATATATATATATATACATATATATATACACATATATATATATGTATATATACATATATACACACACATACACATGCACACACACATAAACAATCTTAAATCTATCTTTAATCTATATCTACAAAATCTATAATTCAGAAATAATCCATATCTATATTCTACATAATTAATAAAGATACATAGGATAGATAGATAGATAGATAGATAGATAGAAAGATAGACTCACATACATACATACTGTATGCAAATGAGCCAGGTGTTTGGAAGGCTGATGATGTCACTCCTTTGTGATGTCATGAGCCATGTGTATGGCAAGCTGATGTCACTCCATTGTGATGTCATCAATTTAGAAGCATTAATACCGGGCTTGGCAGCGATTTTAGTCAGTCTCTGCTGCAGCCTGGAGACGGGAGATGGTATTTATTTCCACCAAGAAGCTGCAGAACTACCGGTAACGGCATCATTTTTATTTTATTTAATATAGGTTTTATTGGTTTCATGGAGGGGGGGAAACTTTTGCCTTATCTCAAAGCAATGTAAAAATAACTTTGACAATGAAACTTAATAAATAAATTTCGAGTTGAACTATATAATGTTTGTCTGTGATATTTTATAAGGTCTACAAACAGGGGAAGGAGGGGAGGGTAAGAGGGGGAGCGGTAAGGGAGGGTAGGTATCTATGACATGGGAGAAAGAGAAAATAAAACAAAAAGGGGGGGGGGGGGGCGGGCTCCGGGATTGTTGTTTCTCTTTACGATTGTGATTTAAACGTGTTACTCACATGTCCCTGTCTGTAACCACCTAGTAAATAGGGGTGAGCTCCAGGCATCTATCCATATCGCCCAGGGGTGATACAATTTATCATAGCCTGACGGCTCATCTAGAAGCCTCATTCTCTCCATACGCTCTATTTCGTGGATCATTGTTATTTTTAGTGGAGTGCATTTTTTATGCAGCACACAAGGGGGAGACAGCGGCCTACCAAAATCTAGTTGGCTGCTGCTGTTGTGGCTTTCTTTTTCTTAAAAAAAAAAAGGTAGGTTCCGTTCTTCCATGGTGAGGAATAGGCAGGGAGGTTCCATTTTTGCCAGCTGGGGAATGCTTATAGGCAAGGCCTTATCCCTGGTGGTGCATGTAACGTCAGACCACGTTTCAGACATGCAGCAGCAGCAGCGGTGGCGGCAGCAGCAGCATTCAGTCCGTCAGTGGCTGACAAACGAGCTCCATGCAAGTTTACATTAAACAGACAGATTTCTTCCTTTACTGTATTGACTGCGGTCTGTAATCGAGCGGTTGAACTGTTTCTGTGTCCATGCATTGAATAAAGCAATACATCCTTGTAAAGTAGGCGTCCGTTCGTTGGAGTTCTTTGCTCCCCGAGTGTTGCTCCATCTCTAAGCATTGGCCTGGATCTTCATGGACAAATACTGCCCATCCCACGTGGAGCGTGTATCTCAGCCCGCGTGGAGTGCTGCAGTCCAATGAGGTATTCCATGCTGCATAGCAAGCCTCGGGCCTGTGTGATTGAGGGTCCGCTGCTGTCTGTCCACTCTGAAGCGCGCATCCGGGGCCGGCCGGGCGGCCACTTTTCGACTACCAGCGAGTGCAGGTCACTCACACAGGCTGGTTGGAATGGCCTAGCATTATCCTGATGTGTAACTTGAAGCTGCGGGGCCCCAGTACAAAGTCTGGAACTGGGCCCCCAAACTATAAAGCTTCATTGAAAGCATTGGTTTACAATGTGGGGAAGAGAGACTTTATGGGCCCCCTAAGGCTCCGGGCCCCAGGTGCGAGCGCGCCCCCTGCACATACACCCATAACCCGAAACGGGTTTCACCTATAGCCCGGCCCGCCCAACTCCACTTCCAAGGCTTGAGGCAACACGCTCAGCCTACACTCTGGGCGCACCCACAATGCACCCAGGCAGCTGGGAGAGTTTTAAAATTTTGCATAGCCCCGCCCCACGCCTTCTCAACCGCGCCCAGCCTCACACCCTCAGTCCTTCCTCTTGCACCGTCCTCACGCATCCTAGGCTTGCAGAGCCTGCTGCTGCTGCTGCTGCAGGACTCGTCAGCTCCCTACACAGGATGGTTAAGCCAGCGATGACACTAGAAGCAAGCACTAGTTTGTCTCTGAAGGTGCGGCGGCCGGTCGGTTGGAGGGATCTCTTCGGCCGGCCGCATTTCGAGTGGGGACGGATGGAAACTTTTTACCTAAAATGAGGGAAATTGGCTTCGGCCCCATAGGGCTTTATTGCCTTCCCCTGGGCCGGCATTAGTAGACCCTAGTAAGGAGAATAATAGAGCGGCATGGTCATCCGAAGAACTTAAAAACATACAGCAGGCCTTTTTTTTCCGCCATACATACCTACAGATTTTATATTTTTTTTACATTATATATATATATATATATATATATATATATATACACATATATATATATATATATATATATATATATATATATATATATATATATACATATATACACACACATACACATGCACACACACATAAACAATCTTAAATCTATCTTTAATCTATATCTACAAAATCTATAATTCAGAAATAATCCATATCTATATTCTACATAATTAATAAAGATACATAGGATAGATAGATAGATAGATAGATAGATAGATAGATAGATAGAAAGATAGACTCACATACATACATACTGTATGCAAATGAGCCAGGTGTTTGGAAGGCTGATGATGTCACTCCTTTGTGATGTCATGAGCCAGGTGTATGGCAAGCTGATGTCACTCCATTGTGATGTCATCAATTTAGAAGCATTAATACCGGGCTTGGCAGCGATTTTAGTCAGTCTCTGCTGCAGCCTGGAGACGGGAGATGGTCTTTATTTCCACCAAGAAGCTGCAGAACTACCGGTAACGGCATCATTTTTATTTTATTCAATATAGGTTTTATTGGTTTCATGGAGGGGGGGAAACTTTTGCCTTATCTCAAAGCAATGTAAAAATAACTTTGACAATGAAACTTAATAAATAAATTTCGAGTTGAACTATATAATGTTTGTCTGTGATATTTTATAAGGTCTACAAACAGGGGAAGGAGGGGAGGGTAAGAGGGGGAGCGGTAAGGGAGGGTAGGTATCTATGACATGGGAGAAAGAGAAAATAAAACAAAAAGGGGGGGGGGGGCGGGCTCCGGGATTGTTGTTTCTCTTTACGATTGTGATTTAAACGTGTTACTCACATGTCCCTGTCTGTAACCACCTAGTAAATAGGGGTGAGCTCCAGGCATCTATCCATATCGCCCAGGGGTGATACAATTTATCATAGCCTGACGGCTCATCTAGAAGCCTCATTCTCTCCATACGCTCTATTTCGTGGATCATTGTTATTTTTAGTGGAGTGCATTTTTTATGCAGCACACAAGGGGGAGACAGCGGCCTACCAAAATCTAGTTGGCTGCTGCTGTTGTGGCTTTCTTTTTCTTAAAAAAAAAAAGGTAGGTTCCGTTCTTCCATGGTGAGGAATAGGCAGGGAGGTTCCATTTTTGCCAGCTGGGGAATGCTTATAGGCAAGGCCTTATCCTTGGTGGTGCATGTAACGTCAGACCACGTTTCAGACATGCAGCAGCAGCGGTGGCGGCAGCAGCAGCAGCATTCAGTCCGTCAGTGGCTGACAAACGAGCTCCATGCAAGTTTACATTAAACAGACACATTTCTTCCTTTACTGTATTGACTGCGGTCTGTAATCGAGCGGTTGAACTGTTTCTGTGTCCATGCATTGAATAAAGCAATACATCCTTGTAAAGTAGGCGTCCGTTCGTTGGAGTTCTTTGCTCCCCGAGTGTTGCTCCATCTCTAAGCATTGGCCTGGATCTTCATGGACGAATACTACCCATCCCATGTGGAGCGTGTATCTCAGCCCGCGTGGAGTGCTGCAGTCCAATGAGGTATTCCATGCTGCATAGCAAGCCTCGGGCCTGTGTGATTGGGGGTCCGCTGCTGTCTGTCCACTCTGAAGCGCGCATCCGGGGCCGGCCGGGCGGCCACTTTTCGACTACCAGCGACTGCAGGTCACTCACACAGGCTGGTTGGAATGGCCTAGCATTATCCTGATGTGTAACTTGAAGCTGCGGGGCCCCAGTACAAAGTCTGGAACTGGGCCCCCAAACTATAAAGCTTCATTGATAGCATTGGTTTACAATGTGGGGAAGAGAGACTTTATGGGCCCCCTAGAGCTCCGGGCCCCAGGTGCGAGCGCGCCCCCTGCACATACACCCATAACCCGAAACGGGTTTCACCTATAGCCCGGCCCGCCCAACTCCACTTCCAAGGCTTGAGGCAACACGCTCAGCCGGCACTCTGGGCGCACCCACAATGCACCCAGGCAGCTGGGAGAGTTTTAAAATTTTGCATAGCCCCGCCCCACGCCTTCTCAACCGCGCCGAGCCTCACACCCTCAGTCCTTCCTCTTGCACCGTGCTCACGCATCCTAGGCTTGCAGAGCCTGCTGCTGCTGCTGCTGCAGGACTCGTCAGCTCCCTACACAGGATGGTTAAGCCAGCGATGACACTAGAAGCAAGCACTAGTTTGTCTCTGAAGGTGCGGCGGCCGGTCGGTTGGAGGGATCTCTTCGGCCGGCCGCATTTCGAGTGGGGACGGATGGAAACTTTTTACCTAAAATGAGGGAAATTGGCCTCGGCCCCATAGGGCTTTATTGCCTTCCCCTGGGCCGGCATTAGTAGACCCTAGTAAGGAGAATAATAGAGCGGCATGGTCATCCGAAGAACTTAAAAACATAGAGCAGGCCTTTTTTTTCCGCCATACATACCTACAGATTTTATATATTTTTTTCATTATATATATATATATATATATATATATATATATATATATATATATATACACATATATATGTATATATATAGATATATAGACACACATACACATGCACACACACATAAACAATCTTAAATCTATCTTTAATCTATATCTACAAAATCTATAATTCAGAAATAATCCATATCTATATTCTACATAATTAATAAAGATACATAGGATAGATAGATAGATAGATAGATAGATAGATAGATAGATAGAAAGATAGACTCACATACATACATACTGTATGCAAATGAGCCAGGTGTTTGGAAGGCTGATGATGTCACTCCTTTGTGATGTCATGAGCCAGGTGTATGGCAGGCTGATGTCACTCCATTGTGATGTCATCAATTTAGAAGCATTAATACAGGGCTTGGCAGCGATTTTAGTCAGTCTCTGCTGCAGCCTGGAGACGGGAGATGGTCTTTATTTCCACCAAGAAGCTGCAGAACTACCGGTAACGACATCATTTTTATTTTATTCAATATAGGTTTTATTGGTTTCATGGAGGGGGGGAAACTTTTGCCTTATCTCAAAGCAATGTAAAAATAACTTTGACAATGAAACTTAATAAATAAATTTCGAGTTGAACTATATAATGTTTGTCTGTGATATTTTATAAGGTCTACAAACAGGGAAGGAGGGGGGGGTAAGAGGGGGAGCGGTAAGGGAGGGTAGGTATCTATGACATGGGAGAAAGAGAAAATAAAACAAAAAGGGGGGGGGGGGCGGGCTCCGGGATTGTTGTTTCTCTTTACGATTGTGATTTAAACGTGTTACTCACATGTCCCTGTCTGTAACCACCTAGTAAATAGGGGTGAGCTCCGGGCATCTATCCATATCGCCCAGGCGTGATACAATTTATCATAGCCTCACGGCTCATCTAGAAGCCTCATTCTCTCCATACGCTCTATTTCATGGATCATTGTTATTTTTAGTGGAGTGCATTTTTTATGCAGCACACAAGGGGGAGACAGCGGCCTACCAAAATCTAGTTGGCTGCTGCTGTTGTGGCTCTCTTTTTTTTTTAAAAAAAAGGTAGGTTCCGTTCTTCCATGGTGAGGAATGTAAAATTCTATTATGATGCCATAATGTAAAATTCCATTATGATGTCATAATGTAACATTCCATTATGATGTCATAATGTAAAATTCCATTATGATGTCATAATGAAAAAACTCCATTATGATGTCATAATGAAAAATTCCATTATGATGTCATAATGCAAAATTCCATTATGATGTCATAATGTAAAATTCCATTATGATGTCATAATGCAAAATTCCATTATGATGTCATAATGTAAAATTCCATTATGATGTCATAATGCAAAATTCCATTATGATGTCATAATGTAAAATTCCATTATGATGCCTTAATGAAAAATTCCATTATGATGTCATAATGCAAAATTCCATTATGATGTCATAGTGTAAAATTCCATTATGATGTCATAATGTAACATTCCATTATGATGTCATAATGTAAAACCCATTATGATGTCATAATGCAAAATTCCATTATGATGTCATAATGTAAAATCCCATTATGATGTAATAATGCAAAATTCCATTATGATGTCATAATGTAACAATCCATTATGATGTCATAATGCAAAATTCCATAATGATGTCATAATGTAAAATTCTATTATGATGTCATAATGCAAAATTCCATTATGATGTCATAATGTAACATTCCATTATGATGTCAAAATGCAAAATTCCATTATGATGTCATAATGCAAAATTCCATTATGATGTCATAATGCAAAATTCCATTATGATGTCATAATGCAAAATTCCATTATGATGTCATAATGAAAAATTCCATTATGATGTCATAATGCAAAATTCCATAATGATGTCATAATGTAAAATTCCATTATGATGTCATAATGCAAAATTCCATTATGATGTCATAATGTAACATTCCATTATGTCATAATGCAAAATTCCATTATGATGTCATAATGTAACATTCCATTATGTCATAATGCAAAATTCCATTATGATGTCATAATGTAACATTCTATTATGATGTCAAAATGCAAAATTCCATTATGATGTCATAATGCAAAATTCCATTATGATGTCATAATGTAAAATTCCATTATGATGTCATAATGTAAAATTCCATTATGATGTCATAATGCAAAATTCCATTATGATGTCATAATGTAAAATTCCATAATGATGTCATAATCTAACATTCCATAATGATGTCATAATGCAAAATACCATTATGATGTCATAATGTAAAATTCCATAATGATGTCATAATCTAACATTCCATTATGATGTCATTATGCAAAATTCCATTATGATGTCATAATGTAAAATCCCAATATGATGTCATAATGCAAAATTCCATTATGATGTCATAATGTAACATTCCATTATGATGTCATAATGCAAAATTCCATTATGATGTCATAATGTAAAATTCCATTATAATGTCATAATGTAAAATTCCATTATGATGTCATAATGTAAAATTCCATTATGATGTCATAATGCAAAATTCTATTATGATGTCATAATGTAACATTCCATTATGATGTCATAATGCAAAATTCTATTATGATGTCATAATGTAACATTCCATTATGATGTCATAATGTAACATCCCATTATGATGTCATAATGCAAAATTCCATTATGATGTCATAATGTAACATTCCATTATGATGTCATAATGCAAAATTCCATTATGATGTCATAATGTAAAATTCCATTATGATGTCATAATGCAAAATTCCATTATGATGTCATAATGCAAAATTCCATTATGATGTCATAATGCAAAATTCCATTATGATGTCTTAATGTAACATTCCATTATGATGTCATAATGCAAAATTCCATTATGATGTCATAATGTAACAATCCATTATGATGTCAAAATGCAAAATTCCATTATGATGTCATAATGCAAAATTCCATTATGATGTCATAATGCAAAATTCCATTATGATGTCATAATGCAAAATTCCATTATGATGTCATAATGCAAAATTCCATTATGATGTCATAATGCAAAATTCCATTATGATGTCATAATGTAACATTCCATTATGATGTTATAATGCAAAATTCCATTATGATGTCATAATGCAAAATTCCATTATGATGTCATAATGTAACATTCCATTATGATGTCATAATGCAAAATTCCATTATGATGTCATAATGTAACATTCCATTATGTCAAAATGCAAAATTCCATTATGATGTCATAATATAACATTCCATTATGATGTCAAAATGCAAAATTCCATTATGATGTCTTAATGTAACTTTCCATTATGATGTCATAATTTAAAATCCCATTATGATGTGATAATGCAAAATTCCATTATGATGTCATAATGTAACATTCCATTATGATGTCATAATGCAAAATTCCATTATGATGTCATAATGTAGCATTCCTTTATGATGTTATAATGCAAAATTCCATTATGATGTCATAATGTAACATTCCATTATGATGTCATAATGCAAAATTCCATTATGATGTCATAATGCAAAATTCCTTTATGATGTCATAATGCAAAATTCCATTATGATGTCATAATGCAAAATTCCATTATGATGTCATAATGTAACATTCCATTATGATGTCATAATGCAAAATTCCATTATGATGTCATAATGCAAAATTCCATTATGATGTCATAATGCAAAATTCCATTATGATGTCATAATGCAAAATTCCATTATGATGTCATAATGCAAAATTCCATTATGATGTCATAATGTAACATTCCATTATGATGTCATAATGCAAAATTCCATTATGATGTCATAATGTAACATTCCATTATGATGTCATAATGCAAAATTCCATTATGATGTCATAATGTAACATTCCATTATGATGTCATAATGCAAAATTCCATTATGATGTCATAATGCAAAATTCCATTATGATGTCATAATTTAACATTCCATTATGATGTCACAATGTAACATTCCATTATGATGTCATAATGCAAAATTCCATTATGATGTCATAATGTAACATTCCATTATGATGTCATAATGCAAAATTCCATTATGATGTCATAATGCAACATTCCATTATGATGTCATAATGTAACATTCCATTATGATGTCATATTGCAACTTTCCATTATGATGTCATAATGCAAAATTCCATTATGATGTCATAATGTAACATTCCATTATGATGTCATAATGTAACATCCCATTATGATGTCATAATGCAAAATTCCATTATGATGTCATAATGTAGCATTCCATTATGATGTCATAATGCAAAATTCCATTATGATGTCATAATGTTGCATTCCATTATTATGTCATAATGCAAAATTCCATTATGATGTCATAATGCAATATTCCATTATGATGTCATAATGTAATATTCTATTATGATGTCATAATGCAACATTCCATTATGATGTCATAATGTAACATTCCATTATGATGTCATAATGCAACATTCGATTATGATGTCATAATGTAAAATTCCATTATGATGTCATAATGCAAAATTCCATTATGATGTCATAATGCAAAATTCCATTATGATGTCATAATGTAAAATTCCATTATGATGTCATAATGCAAAATTCCATTATGATGTCATAATGCAAAATTCCATTATGATGTCATATTGTAAAATTCCATTATGATGTCATAATGCAAAATTCCATTATGATGTCATAATGTAAAATTCCATTATGATGTCATAATGCAAAATTCCATTATGATGTCATAATGTAAAATTCCATTATGATGTCATAATGCAAAATTCCATTATGATGTCATAATGCAAAATTCCATTATGATGTCATAATGTAACATTCCATTATGATGTCATAATGTAACATTCCATTATGATGTCATAATGCAAAATTCCATTATGATGTCATAATGTAACATTCCATTATGATGTCATAATGCAAAATTCCATTATGATGTCATAATGCAAAATTTTATTATGATGTAATAATGCTAAATTCCATTATGATGTCATAATGTAACATTCCATTATGATGTCATAATGCAAAATTCCATTATGATGTCATAATGTAACATTCCATTATGATGTCATAATGCAAAACTCCATTATGATGTCATAATGCAAATTTCCATTATGATGTCATCATGCAAAATTCCATTATGATGTCAAAATGCAAAATTCCATTATGATGTCATAATGCAAAATTCCATTATGATGTCATAATGCAAAACTCCATTATGATGTCATAATGCAAAATTCCATTATGATGTCATAATGCAAAATTCTATTATGTCATAATGCAAAATTCCATTATGATGTCATAATGTAAAATTCCATTATGATGTCATAATGCAAAATTCCAAAATGATGTCATAATGTAAAATTCCATTATGATGTCATAATGCAAAATTCCATTATGATGTCATAATGCAAAATTCCATTATGATGTCATAATGTAACATTCCATTATGATGTCATAATGCAGAATTCCATTTTGATGTCATAATGCAAAATTCCATTATGATGTCATAATGCAAAATTCCATTATGATGTCATAATGTAAAACTCCATTATGATGTCATAATGCAAAATTCCATTATGATGTCATAATGCAAAATTCCATTATGATGTCATAATAAAAAACTCCATTATGATGTCATAATGCAAAATTCCATTATGATGTCATAATGTAAAATTCCATTATGATGTCATAATGCAAAATTCTATTATGATGTCATAATGTAACATTCCATTATGATGTCATAATGCAAAATTCTATTATGATGTCATAATGTAACATTCCATTATGATGTCATAATGTAACATCCCATTATGATGTCATAATGCAAAATTCCATTATGATGTCATAATGTAACATTCCATTATGATGTCATAATGCAAAATTCCATTATGATGTCATAATGTAAAATTCCATTATGATGTCATAATGCAAAATTCCATTATGATGTCATAATGCAAAATTCCATTATGATGTCATAATGCAAAATTCCATTATGATGTCTTAATGTAACATTCCATTATGATGTCATAATGCAAAATTCCATTATGATGTCATAATGTAACAATCCATTATGATGTCAAAATGCAAAATTCCATTATGATGTCATAATGCAAAATTCCATTATGATGTCATAATGCAAAATTCCATTATGATGTCATAATGCAAAATTCCATTATGATGTCATAATGCAAAATTCCATTATGATGTCATAATGCAAAATTCCATTATGATGTCATAATGCAAAATTCCATTATGATGTCATAATGTAACTTTCCATTATGATGTTATAATGCAAAATTCCATTATGATGTCATAATGCAAAATTCCATTATGATGTCATAATGTAACATTCCATTATGATGTCATAATGCAAAATTCCATTATGATGTCATAATGTAACATTCCATTATGTCAAAATGCAAAATTCCATTATGATGTCATAATATAACATTCCATTATGATGTCAAAATGCAAAATTCCATTATGATGTCTTAATGTAACATTCCATTATGATGTCATAATTTAAAATCCCAATATGATGTGATAATGCAAAATTCCATTATGATGTCATAATGTAACATTCCATTATGATGTCATAATGCAAAATTCCATTATGATGTCATAATGTAGCATTCCTTTATGATGTTATAATGCAAAATTCCATTATGATGTCATAATGTAACATTCCATTATGATGTCATAATGCAAAATTCCATTATGATGTCATAATGCAAAATTCCTTTATGATGTCATAATGCAAAATTCCATTATGATGTCATAATGCAAAATTCCATTATGATGTCATAATGTAACATTCCATTATGATGTCATAATGCAAAATTCCATTATGATGTCATAATGCAAAATTCCATTATGATGTCATAATGCAAAATTCCATTATGATGTCATAATGCAAAATTCCATTATGATGTCATAATGCAAAATTCCATTATGATGTCATAATGTAACATTCCATTATGATGTCATAATGCAAAATTCCATTATGATGTCATAATGTAACATTCCATTATGATGTCATAATGCAAAATTCCATTATGATGTCATAATGTAACATTCCATTATGATGTCATAATGCAAAATTCCATTATGATGTCATAATGCAAAATTCCATTATGATGTCATAATTTAACATTCCATTATGATGTCACAATGTAACATTCCATTATGATGTCATAATGCAAAATTCCATTATGATGTCATAATGTAACATTCCATTATGATGTCATAATGCAAAATTCCATTATGATGTCATAATGCAACATTCCATTATGATGTCATAATGTAACATTCCATTATGATGTCATATTGCAACTTTCCATTATGATGTCATAATGCAAAATTCCATTATGATGTCATAATGTAACATTCCATTATGATGTCATAATGTAACATCCCATTATGATGTCATAATGCAAAATTCCATTATGATGTCATAATGTAGCATTCCATTATGATGTCATAATGCAAAATTCCATTATGATGTCATAATGTTGCATTCCATTATGATGTCATAATGCAAAATTCCATTATGATGTCATAATGCAATATTCCATTATGATGTCATAATGTAATATTCCATTATGATGTCATAATGCAACATTCCATTATGATGTCATAATGTAACATTCCATTATGATGTCATAATGCAACATTCGATTATGATGTCATAATGTAAAATTCCATTATGATGTCATAATGCAAAATTCCATTATGATGTCATAATGCAAAATTCCATTATGATGTCATAATGTAAAATTCCATTATGATGTCATAATGCAAAATTCCATTATGATGTCATAATGCAAAATTCCATTATGATGTCATATTGTAAAATTCCATTATGATGTCATAATGCAAAATTCCATTATGATGTCATAATGTAAAATTCCATTATGATGTCATAATGCAAAATTCCATTATGATGTCATAATGCAAAATTCCATTATGATGTCATAATGTAACATTCCATTATGATGTCATAATGTAACATTCCATTATGATGTCATAATGCAAAATTCCATTATGATGTCATAATGTAACATTCCATTATGATGTCATAATGCAAAATTCCATTATGATGTCATAATGCAAAATTCCATTATGATGTAATAATGCTAAATTCCATTATGATGTCATAATGTAACATTCCATTATGATGTCATAATGCAAAATTCCATTATGATGTCATAATGTAACATTCCATTATGATGTCATAATGCAAAACTCCATTATGATGTCATAATGCAAATTTCCATTATGATGTCATCATGCAAAATTCCATTATGATGTCAAAATGCAAAATTCCATTATGATGGCATAATGCAAAATTCCATTATGATGTCATAATGCAAAATTCCATTATGATGTCATAATGCAAAATTCCATTATGATGTCATAATGCAAAATTCTATTATGTCATAATGCAAAATTCCATTATGATGTCATAATGTAAAATTCCATTATGATGTCATAATGCAAAATTCCAAAATGATGTCATAATGTAAAATTCCATTATGATGTCATAATGCAAAATTCCATTATGATGTCATAATGCAAAATTCCATTATGATGTCATAATGTAACATTCCATTATGATGTCATAATGCATAATTCCATTATGATGTCATAATGCAAAATTCCATTATGTTGTCATAATGCAAAATTCCATTATGATGTCATAATGTAAAACTCCATTATGATGTTATAATGCAAAATTCCATTATGATGTCATAATGCAAAATTCCATTATGATGTCATAATAAAAAACTCCATTATGATGTCATAATGCAAAATTCCATTATGATGTCATAATGTAAAATTCCATTATGATATCATAATGCAAATTTCCATTATGATGTCATAATGCAAAATTCCATTATGATGTCATAATGTAACATTCCATTATGATGTCATAATGCAAAATTCCATTATGATGTCATAATGCAAAATTCCATTATGATGTCATAATGTAACATTCCATTATGATGTCATAATGTAAAATTCCATTATGATGTCATAATGCAAAATTCCATTATGACATCATAATGTAAAATTCCATTATGATGTCATAAGATAACATCCCATTATGATGTCATAATGCAAAATTCCATTATGATGTCATAATGTAACATCCCATTATGATGTCATAATGCAAAATTCCATTATGATGTCATAATGTAACATCCCATTATGATGTCATAATGCAAAATTCCATTATGATGTCATAATGTAACATCCCATTATGATGTCATAATGCAAAATTCCATTATGATGTCATAATGCAACATTCCATTATGATGTCATAATGTAACATTCCATTATGATGTCATATTGCAACTTTCCATTATGATGTCATAATGCAAAATTCCATTATGATGTCATAATGTAATATTCCATTATGATGTCATAATGCAAAATTCCATTATGATGTCATAATGCAAAATTCCATTATGATGTCTTAATGTAAAATTCCATTATGATGTCATAATGCAAAATTCCATTATGATGTCATAATGTAAAATTCCATTATGATGTCATAATGTAACATCCCATTATGATGTCATAATGCAAAATTCCATTATGATGTCATAATGTAACATCCCATTATGATGTCATAATGCAAAATTCCATTATGATGTCATAATGTAACATCCCATTATGATGTCATAATGCAAAATTCCATTATGATGTCATAATGCAAAATTCCATTATGATGTCATAATGTAAAATTCCATTATGATGTCATAATGCAACATTCCATTATGATGTCATAATTCAAAATTCCATTATGATGTCATAATGCAACATTCCATTATGATGTCATAATGCAAAATTCCAATATGATGTCATAATGTAACATTCCATTATGATGTCATAATGCAAAATTCCATTATGATGTCATAATGTAACATTCCATTATGATGTCATAATGCAAAATTCCATTATGATGTCATAATGCAAAATTTCATTATGATGTCATAATCCAAAATTCCATTATGATGTCATAATGTAAAATTCCATTATGATGTCATAATGCGAAATTCCATTATGATGTCATAATGTAACATCCCATTATGATGTCATAATGCAAAATTCCATTATGATGTCATAATGTAGCATTCCATTATGATGTCATAATGCAAAATTCCATTATGATGTCATAATGCAATATTCCATTATGATGTCATAATGTAACATTCCATTATGATGTCATAATGCAACATTCCATTATGATGTCATAATGTAACATTCCATTTTGATGTCATAATGCAACATTCGATTATGATGTCATAATGTAAAATTCCATTATGATGTCATAATGCAAAATTCCATTATGATGTCATAATGCAAAATTCCATTATGATGTCATAATGTAAAATTCCATTATGATGTCATAATGCAAAATTCCATTATGATGTCATAATGCAAAATTCCATTATGATGTCATATTGTAAAATTCCATTATGATGTCATAATGCAAAATTCCATTATGATGTCATAATGTAAAATTCCATTATGATGTCATAATGCAAAATTCCATTATGATGTCATAATGTAAAATTCCATTATGATGTCATAATGCAAAATTCCATTATGATGTCATAATGCAAAATTCCATTATGATGTCATAATGTAACATTCCATTATGATGTCATAATGTAACATTCCATTATGATGTCATAATGCAAAATTCCATTATGATGTCATAATGTAACATTCCATTATGATGTCTTAATGAAAAATTCCATTATGATGTCATAATGCAAAATTCCATTATGATGTAATAATGCTAAATTCCATTATGATGTCATAATGTAACATTCCATTATGATGTCATAATGCATAATTCCATTATGATGTCATAATGCAAAATTCCATTATGTTGTCATAATGCAAAATTCCATTATGATGTCATAATGTAAAACTCCATTATGATGTTATAATGCAAAATTCCATTATGATGTCATAATGCAAAATTCCATTATGATGTCATAATAAAAAACTCCATTATGATGTCATAATGCAAAATTCCATTATGATGTCATAATGTAAAATTCCATTATGATATCATAATGCAAATTTCCAATATGATGTCATAATGCAAAATTCCATTATGATGTCATAATGTAACATTCCATTATGATGTCATAATGCAAAATTCCATTATGATGTCATAATGCAAAATTCCATTATGATGTCATAATGTAACATTCCATTATGATGTCATAATGTAAAATTCCATTATGATGTCATAATGCAAAATTCCATTATGACATCATAATGTAAAATTCCATTATGATGTCATAAGATAACATCCCATTATGATGTCATAATGCAAAATTCCATTATGATGTCATAATGTAACATCCCATTATGATGTCATAATGCAAAATTCCATTATGATGTCATAATGTAACATCCCATTATGATGTCATAATGCAAAATTCCATTATGATGTCATAATGCAACATTCCATTATGATGTCATAATGTAACATTCCATTATGATGTCATATTGCAACTTTCCATTATGATGTCATAATTCAAAATTCCATTATGATGTCATAATGTAATATTCCATTATGATGTCATAATGCAAAATTCCATTATGATGTCATAATGCAAAATTCCATTATGATGTCTTAATGTAAAATTCCATTATGATGTCATAATGCAAAATTCCATTATGATGTCATAATGTAAAATTCCATTATGATGTCATAATGTAACATCCCATTATGATGTCATAATGCAAAATTCCATTATGATGTCATAATGTAACATCCCATTATGATGTCATAATGCAAAATTCCATTATGATGTCATAATGTAACATCCCATTATGATGTCATAATGCAAAATTCCATTATGATGTCATAATGCAAAATTCCATTATGATGTCATAATGTAAAATTCCATTATGATGTCATAATGCAACATTCCATTATGATGTCATAATTCAAAATTCCATTATGATGTCATAATGCAACATTCCATTATGATGTCATAATGCAAAATTCCAATATGATGTCATAATGTAACATTCCATTATGATGTCATAATGCAAAATTCCATTATGATGTCATAATGTAACATTCCATTATGATGTCATAATGCAAAATTCCATTATGATGTCATAATGCAAAATTTCATTATGATGTCATAATCCAAAATTCCATTATGATGTCATAATGTAAAATTCCATTATGATGTCATAATGCGAAATTCCATTATGATGTCATAATGTAACATCCCATTATGATGTCATAATGCAAAATTCCATTATGATGTCATAATGTAGCATTCCATTATGATGTCATAATGCAAAATTCCATTATGATGTCATAATGCAATATTCCATTATGATGTCATAATGTAACATTCCATTATGATGTCATAATGCAACATTCCATTATGATGTCATAATGTAACATTCCATTTTGATGTCATAATGCAACATTCGATTATGATGTCATAATGTAAAATTCCATTATGATGTCATAATGCAAAATTCCATTATGATGTCATAATGCAAAATTCCATTATGATGTCATAATGTAAAATTCCATTATGATGTCATAATGCAAAATTCCATTATGATGTCATAATGCAAAATTCCATTATGATGTCATATTGTAAAATTCCATTATGATGTCATAATGCAAAATTCCATTATGATGTCATAATGTAAAATTCCATTATGATGTCATAATGCAAAATTCCATTATGATGTCATAATGTAAAATTCCATTATGATGTCATAATGCAAAATTCCATTATGATGTCATAATGCAAAATTCCATTATGATGTCATAATGTAACATTCCATTATGATGTCATAATGTAACATTCCATTATGATGTCATAATGCAAAATTCCATTATGATGTCATAATGTAACATTCCATTATGATGTCTTAATGAAAAATTCCATTATGATGTCATAATGCAAAATTCCATTATGATGTAATAATGCTAAATTCCATTATGATGTCATAATGTAACATTCCATTATGATGTCATAATGCAAAATTCCATTATGATGTCATAATGTAACATTCCATTATGATGTCATAATGCAAAACTCCATTATGATGTCATAATGCAATTTTCCATTATGATGTCATCATGCAAAATTCCATTATGATGTCATAATGCAAAATTCCATTATGATGTCATAATGCAAAATTCCATTATGATGTCATAATGCAAAATTCCATTATGATGTCATAATGCAAAATTCCATTATGATGTCATAATGCAAAATTCTATTATGTCATAATGCAAAATTCCATTATGATGTCATAATGCAAAATTCCATTATGATGTCATAATGCAAAATTCCATTATGATGTCATAATGCAAAATTCCATTATGACATCATAATGTAAAATTCCATTATGATGTCATAATGTAAAATTCCATTATGATGTCATAATGCAAAATTCCATTATGATGTCATAATGTAAAATTCCATTATGATGTCATAATGCAAAATTCCATTATGATGTCATAATGCAAAATTCCATTATGATGTCATAATGTAACATTCCATCATGATGTCATAATGCAAAATTCCATTATGATGTCATAATGCAAAATTCCATTATGATGTCATAATGCAAAATTCCATTATGATGTCATAATGTAAAACTCCATTATGATGTCATAATGCAAAATTCCATTATGATGTCATAATGCAAAATTCCATTATGATGTCATAATAAAAAACTCCATTATGATGTCATAATGCAAAATTCCATTATGATGTCATAATGTAAAATTCCATTATGATATCATAATGCAAATTTCCATTATGATGTCATAATGCAAAATTCCATTATGATGTCATAATGTAACATTCCATTATGATGTCATAATGCAAAATTCCATTATGATGTCATAATGCAAAATTCCATTATGATGTCATAATGTAACATTCCATTATGATGTCATAATGTAAAATTCCATTATGATGTCATAATGTAAAATTCCATTATGATGTCATAATATAACATCCCATTATGATGTCATAATGCAAAATTCCATTATGATGTCATAATGTAACATCCCATTATGATGTCATAATGCAAAATTCCATTATGATGTCATAATGTAACATCCCATTATGATGTCATAATGCAAAATTCCATTATGATGTCATAATGTAACATCCCATTATGATGTCATAATGCAAAATTCCATTATGATGTCATAATGCAACATTCCATTATGATGTCATAATGTAACATTCCATTATGATGTCATATTGCAACTTTCCATTATGATGTCATAATTCAAAATTCCATTATGATGTCATAATGTAACATTCCATTATGATGTCATAATGCAAAATTCCATTATGATGTCATAATGTAACATTCCATTATGATGTCATAATGCAAAATTCCATTATGATGTCATAATGCAACATTCCATTATGATGTCATAATGTAACATTCCATTATGATGTCATAATGCAACATTCCATTATGATGTCATAATGCAAAATTCCATTATGATGTCATAATGTAACATTCCATTATGATGTCATAATGCAAAATTCCATTATGATGTCATAATGTAACATTCCATTATGATGTCATAATGTAACGTCCCATTATGATGTCATAATGCAAAATTCCATTATGATGTCATAATGTAACGTCCCATTATGATGTCATAATGCAAAATTCCATTATGATGTCATAATGTAACATTCCATTATGATGTCATAATGCAAAATTCCATTGTGATGTCATAATGTAAAATTCCATTATGATGTCATAATGCAAAATTCCATTATGATGTCATAATGTAAAATTCCATTATGATGTAATATTGCAAAATTCCATTATGATGTCATAATGCAAAATTCCATTATGATGTCATAATGTAAAATTCCATTATGATGTCATAATGTAACATCGCATTATGATGTCATAATGCAAAATTCCATTATGATGTCATAATGTAACATTCCATTATGATGTCATAATGCAAAATTCCATTATGATGTCATAATGCAATATTCCATTACGATGTCATAATGTAACATGCCATTATGATGTCATAATGCAACATTCCATTATGATGTCATAATGTAACATTCCATTATGATGTCATAATGCAACATTCGATTATGATGTCATAATGTAAAATTCCATTATGATGTCAATGCAAAATTCCATTATGATGTAATAATGCAAAATTCCATTATGATGTCATAATGCAAAATTCCATTATGATGTCATAATGCAAAATTCCATTATGATGTCATAATGCAAAATTCCATTATGATGTCATAATGCAAAATTCCATTATGACATCATAATGTAAAATTCCATTATGATGTCATAATGTAAAATTCCATTATGATGTCATAATGCAAAATTCCATTATGATGTCATAATGTAAAATTCCATTATGATGTCATAATGCAAAATTCCATTATGATGTCATAATGCAAAATTCCATTATGATGTCATAATGTAACATTCCATCATGATGTCATAATGCAAAATTCCATTATGATGTCATAATGCAAAATTCCATTATGATGTCATAATGCAAAATTCCATTATGATGTCATAATGTAAAACTCCATTATGATGTCATAATGCAAAATTCCATTATGATGTCATAATGCAAAATTCCATTATGATGTCATAATAAAAAACTCCATTATGATGTCATAATGCAAAATTCCATTATGATGTCATAATGTAAAATTCCATTATGATATCATAATGCAAATTTCCATTATGATGTCATAATGCAAAATTCCATTATGATGTCATAATGTAACATTCCATTATGATGTCATAATGCAAAATTCCATTATGATGTCATAATGCAAAATTCCATTATGATGTCATAATGTAACATTCCATTATGATGTCATAATGTAAAATTCCATTATGATGTCATAATGTAAAATTCCATTATGATGTCATAATATAACATCCCATTATGATGTCATAATGCAAAATTCCATTATGATGTCATAATGTAACATCCCATTATGATGTCATAATGCAAAATTCCATTATGATGTCATAATGTAACATCCCATTATGATGTCATAATGCAAAATTCCATTATGATGTCATAATGTAACATCCCATTATGATGTCATAATGCAAAATTCCATTATGATGTCATAATGCAACATTCCATTATGATGTCATAATGTAACATTCCATTATGATGTCATATTGCAACTTTCCATTATGATGTCATAATTCAAAATTCCATTATGATGTCATAATGTAACATTCCATTATGATGTCATAATGCAAAATTCCATTATGATGTCATAATGTAACATTCCATTATGATGTCATAATGCAAAATTCCATTATGATGTCATAATGCAACATTCCATTATGATGTCATAATGTAACATTCCATTATGATGTCATAATGCAACATTCCATTATGATGTCATAATGCAAAATTCCATTATGATGTCATAATGTAACATTCCATTATGATGTCATAATGCAAAATTCCATTATGATGTCATAATGTAACATTCCATTATGATGTCATAATGTAACGTCCCATTATGATGTCATAATGCAAAATTCCATTATGATGTCATAATGTAACGTCCCATTATGATGTCATAATGCAAAATTCCATTATGATGTCATAATGTAACATTCCATTATGATGTCATAATGCAAAATTCCATTGTGATGTCATAATGTAAAATTCCATTATGATGTCATAATGCAAAATTCCATTATGATGTCATAATGTAAAATTCCATTATGATGTAATATTGCAAAATTCCATTATGATGTCATAATGCAAAATTCCATTATGATGTCATAATGTAAAATTCCATTATGATGTCATAATGTAACATCGCATTATGATGTCATAATGCAAAATTCCATTATGATGTCATAATGTAACATTCCATTATGATGTCATAATGCAAAATTCCATTATGATGTCATAATGCAATATTCCATTACGATGTCATAATGTAACATGCCATTATGATGTCATAATGCAACATTCCATTATGATGTCATAATGTAACATTCCATTATGATGTCATAATGCAACATTCGATTATGATGTCATAATGTAAAATTCCATTATGATGTCAATGCAAAATTCCATTATGATGTAATAATGCAAAATTCCATTATGATGTCATAATGCAAAATTCCATTATGATGTCATAATGTAAAATTCCATTATGATGTCATAATGTAAAATTCCATTATGATGTCATAATGCAAAATTCCATTATGATATCATAATGTAAAATTCTATTATGATGTCATAATGCAAAATTCCATTATGATGTCATAATGCAAAATTCCATTATGATGTCATAATGTAACATTCCATTATGATGTCATAATGCAAAATTCCATTATGATGTCATAATGCAAAATTCCATTATGATGTCATAATGCAAAATTCCATTATGATGTCATAATGTAAAACTCCATTATGATGTCATAATGCAAAATTCCATTATGATGTCATAATGCAAAATTCCATTATGATGTCATAATAAAAAACTCCATTATGATGTCATAATGCAAAATTCCATTATGATGTCATAATGTAAAATTCCATTATGATATCATAATGCAAATTTCCATTATGATGTCATAATGCAAAATTCCATTATGATGTCATAATGTAACATTCCATTATGATGTCATAATGCAAAATTCCATTATGATGTCATAATGCAAAATTCCATTATGATGTCATAATGTAAAATTCCATTATGATGTCATAATGCAAAATTCCATTATGATATCATAATGTAAAATTCCATTATGATGTCATAATATTACATCCCATTATGATGTCATAATGCAAAATTCCATTATGATGTCATAATGTAACATCCCATTATGATGTCATAATGCAAAATTCCATTATGATGTCATAATGTAACATCCCATTATGATGTCATAATGCAAAATTCCATTATGATGTCATAATGCAACATTCCATTATGATGTCATAATGTAACATTCCATTATGATGTCATATTGCAACTTTCCATTATGATGTCATAATTCAAAATTCCATTATGATGTCATAATGTAACATTCCATTATGATGTCATAATGCAAAATTCCATTATGATGTCATAATGTAACATTCCATTATGATGTCATAATGCAAAATTCCATTATGATGTCATAATGTGACATTCCATTATGATGTCATAATGCAAAATTCCATTATGATGTCATAATGCAACATTCCATTATGATGTCATAATGCAAAATTCCATTATGATGTCATAATGTAACATTCCATTATGATGTCATAATGCAAAATTCCATTATGATGTCACAATGCAACATTCCATTATGATGTCATAATGCAAAATTCCATTATGATGTCATAAAGCAACATTCCATTATGATGTCATAATGTAACATTCCATTATGATGTCATAATGCAACATTCCATTATGATGTCATAATGTAACATTCCATTATGATGTCATAATGCAACATTCCATTATGATGTCATAATGCAAAATTCCATTATGATGTCATAATGTAATATTCCATTATGATGTCATAATGCAAAATTCCATTATGATGTCATAATGTAACATTCCATTATGATGTCATAATGCAAAATTCCATTATGATGTCATAATGTAACATTCCATTATGATGTCATAATGTAACGTCCCATTATGATGTCATAATGCAATATTCCATTATGATGTCATAATGTAACATTCCATTATGATGTCATAATGCAACATTCCATTATGATGTCATAATGTAACATTCCATTTTGATGTCATAATGCAACATTCGATTATGATGTCATAATGTAAAATTCCATTATGATGTCATAATGCAAAATTCCATTATGATGTCATAATGCAAAATTCCATTATGATGTCATATTGTAAAATTCCATTATGATGTCATAATGCAAAATTCCATTATGATGTCATAATGTAAAATTCCATTATGATGTCATAATGCAAAATTCCATTATGATGTCATAATGTAAAATTCCATTATGATGTCATAATGCAAAATTCCATTATGATGTCATAATGCAAAATTCCATTATGATGTCATAATGTAACATTCCATTATGATGTCATAATGTAACATTCCATTATGATGTCATAATGCAAAATTCCATTATGATGTCATAATGTAACATTCCATTATGATGTCTTAATGCTAAATTCCATTATGATGTCATAATGCTAAATTCCATTATGATGTCATAATGTAACATTCCATTATGATGTCATAATGCAAAATTCCATTATGATGTCATAATGTAACATTCCATTATGATGTCATAATGCAAAACTCCATTATGATGTCATAATGCAATTTTCCATTATGATGTCATCATGCAAAATTCCATTATGATGTCATAATGCAAAATTCCATTATGATGTCATAATGCAAAATTCCATTATGATGTCATAATGCAAAATTCCATTATGATGTCATAATGCAAAATTCCATTATGATGTCATAATGCAAAATTCTATTATGTCATAATGCAAAATTCCATTATGATGTCATAATGCAAAATTCCATTATGATGTCATAATGCAAAATTCCATTATGATGTCATAATGCAAAATTCCATTATGACGTCATAATGTAAAATTCCATTATGATGTCATAATGTAAAATTCCATTATGATGTCATAATGCAAAATTCCATTATGATGTCATAATGTAAAATTCCATTATGATGTCATAATGCAAAATTCCATTATGATGTCATAATGCAAAATTCCATTATGATGTCATAATGTAACATTCCATTATGATGTCATAATGCAAAATTCCATTATGATGTCATAATGCAAAATTCCATTATGATGTCATAATGCAAAATTCCATTATGATGTCATAATGCAAAATTCCATTATGATGTCATAATGTAAAACTCCATTATGATGTCATAATGCAAAATTCCATTATGATGTCATAATGCAAAATTCCATTATGATGTCATAATAAAAAACTCCATTATGATGTCATAATGCAAAATTCCATTATGATGTCATAATGTAAAATTCCATTATGATATCATAATGCAAATTTCCATTATGATGTCATAATGCAAAATTCCATTATGATGTCATAATGTAACATTCCATTATGATGTCATAATGCAAAATTCCATTATGATGTCATAATGCAAAATTTCATTATGATGTCATAATGTAACTTTCCATTATGATGTCATAATGTAAAATTCCATTATGATGTCATAATGCAAAATTCCATTATGATATCATAATGTAAAATTCCATTATGATGTCATAATATAACATCCCATTATGATGTCATAATGCAAAATTCCATTATGATGTCATAATGTAACATGCCATTATGATGTCATAATGCAACATTCCATTATGATGTCATAATGCAACATTCCATTATGATGTCATAATGTAACATTCCATTATGATGTCATAATGCAACATTCCATTATGATGTCATAATGCAAAATTCCATTATGATGTCATAATGTAACATTCCATTATGATGTCATAATGCAAAATTCCATTATGATGTCATAATGTAACATTCCATTAAGATGTCATAATGTAACGTCCCATTATGATGTCATAATGCAAAATTCCATTATGATGTCATAATGTAACGTCCCATTATGATGTCATAATGCAAAATTCCATTATGATGTCATAATGTAACATTCCATTATGATGTCATAATGCAAAATTCCATTGTGATGTCATAATGTAAAATTCCATTATGATGTCATAATGCAAAATTCCATTATGATGTCATAATGTAAAATTCCATTATGATGTCATATTGCAAAATTCCATTATGATGTCATAATGCAAAATTCCATTATGATGTCATAATGTAAAATTCCATTATGATGTCATAATGTAACATCGCATTATGATGTCATAATGCAAAATTCCATTATGATGTCATAATGTAACATTCCATTATGATGTCATAATGCAAAATTCCATTATGATGTCATAATGCAATATTCCATTACGATGTCATAATGTAACATGCCATTATGATGTCATAATGCAACATTCCATTATGATGTCATAATGTAACATTCCATTATGATGTCATAATGCAACATTCGATTATGATGTCATAATGTAAAATTCCATTATGATGTCAATGCAAAATTCCATTATGATGTAATAATGCAAAATTCAATTATGATGTCATAATGCAAAATTCCATTATGATGTCATAATGCAAAATTCCATTATGATGTCATAATGTAAAATTCCATTATGATGTCATAATGCAAAATTCCATTATGATGTCATAATGTAAAATTCTATTATGATGTCATAATGCAAAATTCCATTATGATGTCATAATGCAAAATTCCATTATGATGTCATAATGTAACATTCCATTATGATGTCATAATGCAAAATTCCATTATGATGTCATAATGCAAAATTCCATTATGATGTCATAATGTAAAACTCCATTATGATGTCATAATGCAAAATTCCATTATGATGTCATAATGCAAAATTCCATTATGATGTCATAATAAAAAACTCCATTATGATGTCATAATGCAAAATTCCATTATGATGTCATAATGTAAAATTCCATTATGATATCATAATGCAAATTTCCATTATGATGTCATAATGCAAAATTCCATTATGATGTCATAATGTAACATTCCATTATGATGTCATAATGTAAAATTCCATTATGATGTCATAATGCAAAATTCCATTATGATATCATAATGTAAAATTCCATTATGATGTCATAATATTACATCCCATTATGATGTCATAATGCAAAATTCCATTATGATGTCATAATGTAACATCCCATTATGATGTCATAATGCAAAATTCCATTATGATGTCATAATGTAACATCCCATTATGATGTCATAATGCAAAATTCCATTATGATGTCATAATGCAACATTCCATTATGATGTCATAATGTAACATTCCATTATGATGTCATATTGCAACTTTCCATTATGATGTCATAATTCAAAATTCCATTATGATGTCATAATGTAACATTCCATTATGATGTCATAATGCAAAATTCCATTATGATGTCATAATGTAACATTCCATTATGATGTCATAATGCAAAATTCCATTATGATGTCATAATGTAACATTCCATTATGATGTCATAATGCAAAATTCCATTATGATGTCATAATGTAACATTCCATTATGATGTCATAATGCAAAATTCCATTATGATGTCATAATGCAACATTCCATTATGATGTCATAATGCAAAATTCCATTATGATGTCATAAAGCAACATTCCATTATGATGTCATAATGTAACATTCCATTATGATGTCATAATGCAACATTCCATTATGATGTCATAATGTAACATTCCATTATGATGTCATAATGCAACATTCCATTATGATGTCATAATGCAAAATTCCATTATGATGTCATAATGTAACATTCCATTATGATGTCATAATGCAACATTCCATTATGATGTCATAATGCAAAATTCCATTATGATGTCATAATGTAACATTCCATTATGATGTCATAATGCAAAATTCCATTATGATGTCATAATGTAACATTCCATTATGATGTCATAATGCAAAATTCCATTATGATGTCATAATGTAACATTCCATTATGATGTCATAATGTAACGTCCCATTATGATGTCATAATGCAAAATTCCATTATGATGTCATAATGTAACGTCCCATTATGATGTCATAATGCAAAATTCCATTATGATGTCATATTGCAAAATTCCATTATGATGTCATAATGCAAAATTCCATTATGATGTCATAATGTAAAATTCCATTATGATGTCATAATGTAACATCCCATTATGATGTCATAATGCAAAATTCCATTATGATGTCATAATGTAACATTCCATTATGATGTCATAATGCAAAATTCCATTATGATGTCATAATGCAATATTCCATTACGATGTCATAATCTAACATGCCATTATGATGTCATAATGCAACATTCCATTATGATGTCATAATGTAACATTCCATTATGATGTCATAATGCAAAACTCCATTATGATGTCATAATGCAAATTTCCATTATGATGTCATCATGCAAAATTCCATTATGATGTCATAATGCAAAATTCCATTATGATGTCATAATGCAAAATTCCATTATGATGTCATAATGCAAAATTCCATTATGATGTCATAATGCAAAATTCCATTATGATGTCATAATGCTAAATTCCATTATGATGTCATAATGCAAAATTCCATTATGACGTCATAATGTAAAATTCCATTATGATGTCATAATGTAAAATTCCATTATGATGTCATAATGCAAAATTCCATTATGATGTCATAATGTAAAATTCCATTATGATGTCATAATGCAAAATTCCATTATGATGTCATAATGCAAAATTCCATTATGATGTCATAATGTAACATTCCATTATGATGTCATAATGCAAAATTCCATTATGATGTCATAATGCAAAATTCCATTATGATGTCATAATGCAAAATTCCATTATGATGTCATAATGCAAAATTCCATTATGATGTCATAATGTAAAACTCCATTATGATGTCATAATGCAAAATTCCATTATGATGTCATAATGCAAAATTCCATTATGATGTCATAATAAAAAACTCCATTATGATGTCATAATGCAAAATTCCATTATGATGTCATAATGTAAAATTCCATTATGATATCATAATGCAAATTTCCATTATGATGTCATAATGCAAAATTCCATTATGATGTCATAATGTAACATTCCATTATGATGTCATAATGCAAAATTCCATTATGATGTCATAATGCAAAATTTCATTATGATGTCATAATGTAACTTTCCATTATGATGTCATAATGTAAAATTCCATTATGATGTCATAATGCAAAATTCCATTATGATATCATAATGTAAAATTCCATTATGATGTCATAATATAACATCCCATTATGATGTCATAATGCAAAATTCCATTATGATGTCATAATGTAACATTCCATTATGATGTCATAATGCAAAATTCCATTATGATGTCATAATGCAACATTCCATTATGATGTCATAATGTAACATTCCATTATGATGTCATAATGCAACATTCCATTATGATGTCATAATGCAAAATTCCATTATGATGTCATAATGTAACATTCCATTATGATGTCATAATGCAAAATTCCATTATGATGTCATAATGTAACATTCCATTAAGATGTCATAATGTAACGTCCCATTATGATGTCATAATGCAAAATTCCATTATGATGTCATAATGTAACGTCCCATTATGATGTCATAATGCAAAATTCCATTATGATGTCATAATGTAACATTCCATTATGATGTCATAATGCAAAATTCCATTGTGATGTCATAATGTAAAATTCCATTATGATGTCATAATGCAAAATTCCATTATGATGTCATAATGTAAAATTCCATTATGATGTCATATTGCAAAATTCCATTATGATGTCATAATGCAAAATTCCATTATGATGTCATAATGTAAAATTCCATTATGATGTCATAATGTAACATCGCATTATGATGTCATAATGCAAAATTCCATTATGATGTCATAATGTAACATTCCATTATGATGTCATAATGCAAAATTCCATTATGATGTCATAATGCAATATTCCATTACGATGTCATAATGTAACATGCCATTATGATGTCATAATGCAACATTCCATTATGATGTCATAATGTAACATTCCATTATGATGTCATAATGCAACATTCGATTATGATGTCATAATGTAAAATTCCATTATGATGTCAATGCAAAATTCCATTATGATGTAATAATGCAAAATTCAATTATGATGTCATAATGCAAAATTCCATTATGATGTCATAATGCAAAATTCCATTATGATGTCATAATGTAAAATTCCATTATGATGTCATAATGCAAAATTCCATTATGATGTCATAATGTAAAATTCTATTATGATGTCATAATGCAAAATTCCATTATGATGTCATAATGCAAAATTCCATTATGATGTCATAATGTAACATTCCATTATGATGTCATAATGCAAAATTCCATTATGATGTCATAATGCAAAATTCCATTATGATGTCATAATGTAAAACTCCATTATGATGTCATAATGCAAAATTCCATTATGATGTCATAATGCAAAATTCCATTATGATGTCATAATAAAAAACTCCATTATGATGTCATAATGCAAAATTCCATTATGATGTCATAATGTAAAATTCCATTATGATATCATAATGCAAATTTCCATTATGATGTCATAATGCAAAATTCCATTATGATGTCATAATGTAACATTCCATTATGATGTCATAATGTAAAATTCCATTATGATGTCATAATGCAAAATTCCATTATGATATCATAATGTAAAATTCCATTATGATGTCATAATATTACATCCCATTATGATGTCATAATGCAAAATTCCATTATGATGTCATAATGTAACATCCCATTATGATGTCATAATGCAAAATTCCATTATGATGTCATAATGTAACATCCCATTATGATGTCATAATGCAAAATTCCATTATGATGTCATAATGCAACATTCCATTATGATGTCATAATGTAACATTCCATTATGATGTCATATTGCAACTTTCCATTATGATGTCATAATTCAAAATTCCATTATGATGTCATAATGTAACATTCCATTATGATGTCATAATGCAAAATTCCATTATGATGTCATAATGTAACATTCCATTATGATGTCATAATGCAAAATTCCATTATGATGTCATAATGTAACATTCCATTATGATGTCATAATGCAAAATTCCATTATGATGTCATAATGTAACATTCCATTATGATGTCATAATGCAAAATTCCATTATGATGTCATAATGCAACATTCCATTATGATGTCATAATGCAAAATTCCATTATGATGTCATAAAGCAACATTCCATTATGATGTCATAATGTAACATTCCATTATGATGTCATAATGCAACATTCCATTATGATGTCATAATGTAACATTCCATTATGATGTCATAATGCAACATTCCATTATGATGTCATAATGCAAAATTCCATTATGATGTCATAATGTAACATTCCATTATGATGTCATAATGCAAAATTCCATTATGATGTCATAATGTAACATTCCATTATGATGTCATAATGCAAAATTCCATTATGATGTCATAATGTAACATTCCATTATGATGTCATAATGTAACGTCCCATTATGATGTCATAATGCAAAATTCCATTATGATGTCATAATGTAACGTCCCATTATGATGTCATAATGCAAAATTCCATTATGATGTCATAATGTAACATTCCATTATGATGTCATAATGCAAAATTCCATTGTGATGTCATAATGTAAAATTCCATTATGATGTCATAATGCAAAATTCCATTATGATGTCATAATGTAAAATTCCATTATGATGTCATATTGCAAAATTCCATTATGATGTCATAATGCAAAATTCCATTATGATGTCATAATGTAAAATTCCATTATGATGTCATAATGTAACATCCCATTATGATGTCATAATGCAAAATTCCATTATGATGTCATAATGTAACATTCCATTATGATGTCATAATGCAAAATTCCATTATGATGTCATAATGCAATATTCCATTACGATGTCATAATCTAACATGCCATTATGATGTCATAATGCAACATTCCATTATGATGTCATAATGTAACATTCCATTATGATGTCATAATGCAAAACTCCATTATGATGTCATAATGCAAATTTCCATTATGATGTCATCATGCAAAATTCCATTATGATGTCATAATGCAAAATTCCATTATGATGTCATAATGCAAAATTCCATTATGATGTCATAATGCAAAATTCCATTATGATGTCATAATGCAAAATTCCATTATGATGTCATAATGCTAAATTCTATTATGTCATAATGCTAAATTCCATTATGATGTCATAATGCAAAATTCCATTATGATGTCATAATGCAAAATTCCATTATGATGTCATAATGCAAAATTCCATTATGATGTCATAATGCAAAATTCCATTATGATGTCATAATGTAAAATTCCATTATGATGTCATAATGTAAAATTCCATTATGATGTCATAATGTAAAATTCCATTATGATGTCATAATGTAAAATTCCATTATGATGTCATAATGCAAAATTCCATTATGATGTCATAATGTAAAATTCCATTATGATGTCATAATGCAAAATTCCATTATGATGTCATAATGCAAAATTCCATTATGATGTCATAATGCAAAATTCCATTATGATGTCATAATGTAAAACTCCATTATGATGTCATAATGCCAAATTCCATTATGATGTCATAATGCAAAATTCCATTATGATGTCATAATAAAAAACTCCATTATGATGTCATAATGCAAAATTCCATTATGATGTCATAATGTAAAATTCCATTATGATATCATAATGCAAATTTCCATTATGATGTCATAATGCAAAATTCCATTATGATGTCATAATGTAACATTCCATTATGATGTCATAATGCAAAATTCCATTATGATGTCATAATGCAAAATTCCATTATGATGTCATAATGTAACATTCCATTATGATGTCATAATGTAAAATTCCATTATGATGTCATAATGCAAAATTCCATTATGATATCATAATGTAAAATTCCATTATGATGTCATAATATAACATCCCATTATGATGTCATAATGCAAAATTCCATTATGATGTCATAATGTAACATCCCATTATGATGTCATAATGCAAAATTCCATTATGATGTCATAATGTAACATCCCATTATGATGTCATAATGCAAAATTCCATTATGATGTCATAATGTAACATCCCATTATGATGTCATAATGCAAAATTCCATTATGATGTCATAATGCAACATTCCATTATGATTTCATAATGTAACATTCCATTATGATGTCATATTGCAACTTTCCATTATGATGTCATAATTCAAAATTCCATTATGATGTCATAATGTAACATTCCATTATGATGTCATAATGCAAAATTCCATTATGATGTCATAATGTAACATTCCATTATGATGTCATAATGCAAAATTCCATTATGATGTCATAATGTAACATTCCATTATGATGTCATAATGCAAAATTCCATTATGATGTCATAATGCAACATTCCATTATGATGTCATAATGTAACATTCCATTATGATGTCATAATGCAACATTCCATTATGATGTCATAATGTAACATTCCATTATGATGTCATAATGCAACATTCCATTATGATGTCATAATGTAACATTCCATTATGATGTCATAATGCAACATTCCATTATGATGTCATAATGCAAAATTCCATTATGATGTCATAATGTAACATTCCATTATGATGTCATAATGCAAAATTCCATTATGATGTCATAATGTAACATTCCATTATGATGTCATAATGCAAAATTCCATTATGATGTCATAATGTAACATTCCATTATGATGTCATAATGTAACGTCCCATTATGATGTCATAATGCAAAATTCCATTATGATGTCATAATGTAACGTCCCATTATGATGTCATAATGCAAAATTCCATTATGATGTCATAATGTAACATTCCATTATGATGTCATAATGCAAAATTCCATTGTGATGTCATAATGTAAAATTCCATTATGCTGTCATAATGCAAAATTCCATTATGATGTCATAATGTAAAATTCCATTATGATGTCATATTGCAAAATTCCATTATGATATCATAATGCAAAATTCCATTATGATGTCATAATGTAAAATTCCATTATGATGTCATAATGTAAAACTCCATTATGATGTCATAATGCCAAATTCCATTATGATGTCATAATGCAAAATTCCATTATGATGTCATAATAAAAAACTCCATTATGATGTCATAATGCAAAATTCCATTATGATGTCATAATGTAAAATTCCATTATGATATCATAATGCAAATTTCCATTATGATGTCATAATGCAAAATTCCATTATGATGTCATAATGTAAAATTCCATTATGATGTCATATTGCAAAATTCCATTATGATGTCATAATGCAAAATTCCATTATGATGTCATAATGTAAAATTCCATTATGATGTCATAATGTAACATCGCATTATGATGTCATAATGCAAAATTCCATTATGATGTCATAATGTAACATTCCATTATGATGTCATAATGCAAAATTCCATTATGATGTCATAATGCAATATTCCATTACGATGTCATAATGTAACATGCCATTATGATGTCATAATGCAACATTCCATTATGATGTCATAATGTAACATTCCATTATGATGTCATAATGCAACATTCGATTATGATGTCATAATGTAAAATTCCATTATGATGTCAATGCAAAATTCCATTATGATGTAATAATGCAAAATTCAATTATGATGTCATAATGCAAAATTCCATTATGATGTCATAATGCAAAATTCCATTATGATGTCATAATGTAAAATTCCATTATGATGTCATAATGCAAAATTCCATTATGATGTCATAATGTAAAATTCTATTATGATGTCATAATGCAAAATTCCATTATGATGTCATAATGCAAAATTCCATTATGATGTCATAATGTAACATTCCATTATGATGTCATAATGCAAAATTCCATTATGATGTCATAATGCAAAATTCCATTATGATGTCATAATGTAAAACTCCATTATGATGTCATAATGCAAAATTCCATTATGATGTCATAATGCAAAATTCCATTATGATGTCATAATAAAAAACTCCATTATGATGTCATAATGCAAAATTCCATTATGATGTCATAATGTAAAATTCCATTATGATATCATAATGCAAATTTCCATTATGATGTCATAATGCAAAATTCCATTATGATGTCATAATGTAACATTCCATTATGATGTCATAATGTAAAATTCCATTATGATGTCATAATGCAAAATTCCATTATGATATCATAATGTAAAATTCCATTATGATGTCATAATATTACATCCCATTATGATGTCATAATGCAAAATTCCATTATGATGTCATAATGTAACATCCCATTATGATGTCATAATGCAAAATTCCATTATGATGTCATAATGTAACATCCCATTATGATGTCATAATGCAAAATTCCATTATGATGTCATAATGCAACATTCCATTATGATGTCATAATGTAACATTCCATTATGATGTCATATTGCAACTTTCCATTATGATGTCATAATTCAAAATTCCATTATGATGTCATAATGTAACATTCCATTATGATGTCATAATGCAAAATTCCATTATGATGTCATAATGTAACATTCCATTATGATGTCATAATGCAAAATTCCATTATGATGTCATAATGTAACATTCCATTATGATGTCATAATGCAAAATTCCATTATGATGTCATAATGTAACATTCCATTATGATGTCATAATGCAAAATTCCATTATGATGTCATAATGCAACATTCCATTATGATGTCATAATGCAAAATTCCATTATGATGTCATAAAGCAACATTCCATTATGATGTCATAATGTAACATTCCATTATGATGTCATAATGCAACATTCCATTATGATGTCATAATGTAACATTCCATTATGATGTCATAATGCAACATTCCATTATGATGTCATAATGCAAAATTCCATTATGATGTCATAATGTAACATTCCATTATGATGTCATAATGCAAAATTCCATTATGATGTCATAATGTAACATTCCATTATGATGTCATAATGCAAAATTCCATTATGATGTCATAATGTAACATTCCATTATGATGTCATAATGTAACGTCCCATTATGATGTCATAATGCAAAATTCCATTATGATGTCATAATGTAACGTCCCATTATGATGTCATAATGCAAAATTCCATTATGATGTCATAATGTAACATTCCATTATGATGTCATAATGCAAAATTCCATTGTGATGTCATAATGTAAAATTCCATTATGATGTCATAATGCAAAATTCCATTGTGATGTCATAATGTAAAATTCCATTATGATGTCATATTGCAAAATTCCATTATGATGTCATAATGCAAAATTCCATTATGATGTCATAATGTAAAATTCCATTATGATGTCATAATGTAACATCCCATTATGATGTCATAATGCAAAATTCCATTATGATGTCATAATGTAACATTCCATTATGATGTCATAATGCAAAATTCCATTATGATGTCATAATGCAATATTCCATTACGATGTCATAATCTAACATGCCATTATGATGTCATAATGCAACATTCCATTATGATGTCATAATGTAACATTCCATTATGATGTCATAATGCAAAACTCCATTATGATGTCATAATGCAAATTTCCATTATGATGTCATCATGCAAAATTCCATTATGATGTCATAATGCAAAATTCCATTATGATGTCATAATGCAAAATTCCATTATGATGTCATAATGCAAAATTCCATTATGATGTCATAATGCAAAATTCCATTATGACGTCATAATGCTAAATTCTATTATGTCATAATGCTAAATTCCATTATGATGTCATAATGCAAAATTCCATTATGATGTCATAATGCAAAATTCCATTATGATGTCATAATGCAAAATTCCATTATGATGTCATAATGCAAAATTCCATTATGATGTCATAATGTAAAATTCCATTATGATGTCATAATGTAAAATTCCATTATGATGTCATAATGTAAAATTCCATTATGATGTCATAATGTAAAATTCCATTATGATGTCATAATGCAAAATTCCATTATGATGTCATAATGTAAAATTCCATTATGATGTCATAATGCAAAATTCCATTATGATGTCATAATGCAAAATTCCATTATGATGTCATAATGCAAAATTCCATTATGATGTCATAATGTAAAACTCCATTATGATGTCATAATGCCAAATTCCATTATGATGTCATAATGCAAAATTCCATTATGATGTCATAATAAAAAACTCCATTATGATGTCATAATGCAAAATTCCATTATGATGTCATAATGTAAAATTCCATTATGATATCATAATGCAAATTTCCATTATGATGTCATAATGCAAAATTCCATTATGATGTCATAATGTAACATTCCATTATGATGTCATAATGCAAAATTCCATTATGATGTCATAATGCAAAATTCCATTATGATGTCATAATGTAACATTCCATTATGATGTCATAATGTAAAATTCCATTATGATGTCATAATGCAAAATTCCATTATGATATCATAATGTAAAATTCCATTATGATGTCATAATATAACATCCCATTATGATGTCATAATGCAAAATTCCATTATGATGTCATAATGTAACATCCCATTATGATGTCATAATGCAAAATTCCATTATGATGTCATAATGTAACATCCCATTATGATGTCATAATGCAAAATTCCATTATGATGTCATAATGTAACATCCCATTATGATGTCATAATGCAAAATTCCATTATGATGTCATAATGCAACATTCCATTATGATTTCATAATGTAACATTCCATTATGATGTCATATTGCAACTTTCCATTATGATGTCATAATTCAAAATTCCATTATGATGTCATAATGTAACATTCCATTATGATGTCATAATGCAAAATTCCATTATGATGTCATAATGTAACATTCCATTATGATGTCATAATGCAAAATTCCATTATGATGTCATAATGTAACATTCCATTATGATGTCATAATGTAACATTCCATTATGATGTCATAATGCAACATTCCATTATGATGTCATAATGTAACATTCCATTATGATGTCATAATGCAACATTCCATTATGATGTCATAATGTAACATTCCATTATGATGTCATAATGCAACATTCCATTATGATGTCATAATGCAAAATTCCATTATGATGTCATAATGTAACATTCCATTATGATGTCATAATGCAAAATTCCATTATGATGTCATAATGTAACATTCCATTATGATGTCATAATGCAAAATTCCATTATGATGTCATAATGTAACATTCCATTATGATGTCATAATGTAACGTCCCATTATGATGTCATAATGCAAAATTCCATTATGATGTCATAATGTAACGTCCCATTATGATGTCATAATGCAAAATTCCATTATGATGTCATAATGTAACATTCCATTATGATGTCATAATGCAAAATTCCATTGTGATGTCATAATGTAAAATTCCATTATGATGTCATAATGCAAAATTCCATTATGATGTCATAATGTAAAATTCCATTATGATGTCATATTGCAAAATTCCATTATGATATCATAATGCAAAATTCCATTATGATGTCATAATGTAAAATTCCATTATGATGTCATAATGTAACATCCCATTATGATGTCATAATGCAAAATTCCATTATGATGTCATAATGTAACATTCCATTATGATGTCATAATGCAAAATACCATTATGATGTCATAATGCAATATTCCATTACGATGTCATAATGTAACATGCCATTATGATGTCATAATGCAACATTCCATTATGATGTCATAATGTAACATTCCATTATGATGTCATAATGCAACATTCGATTATGATGTCATAATGTAAAATTCCATTATGATGTCATAATGCAAAATTCCATTATGATGTAATAATGCAAAATTCCATTATGATGTCATAATGTAACATTCCATTATGATGTCATAATGCAAAATTCCATTATGATGTCATAATGTGACATTCCATTATGATGTCATAATGCAAAACTCCATTATGATGTCATAATGCTAATTTCCATTATGATGTCATCATGCAAAATTCCATTATGATGTCATAATGCAAAATTCCATTAAGATGTCATCATGCAAAATTCCATTATGATGTCATATTGCAAAATTCCATTATGTCATCATGCAAAATTCCATTATGATGTCATAATGCAAAATTCCATTATGATGTCATAATGCAAAATTAGATTATGATGTCATAATGCAAAATTCTATTATGTCATAATGCAAAATTCCATTATGATGTCATAATGCAAAATTCCATTATGATGTCATAATGCAAAATTCCATTATGATGTCATAATGCAAAATTCCATTATGATGTCATAATGTAAAATTCCATTATGATGTCATAATGCAAAATTCCATTATGATGTCATAATGTAACATTCCATTATTATGATGTCATAATGTAACATTCCATTATGATATAATAATGTAAAATTCCATTATGATGTCATAATGTAACGTCCCATTATGATGTCATAGTGCAAAATTCCATTATGATATAATAATGTAAAATTCCATTATGATGTCATAATGTAACGTCTCATTATTATGATGTCATAATGCAAAATTCCATTATGATGTCATAATGTAACATTCCATTATGATGTCATAATGCAAAATTCCATTATGATGTCATAATGTAACATTCCATTATGATGTCATAATGCAAAATTCCATTATGATGTCATAATGTAACATTCCATTATGATGTCATAATGTAACGTCCCATTATGATGTCATAATGCAAAATTCCATTATGATGTCATAATGTAACGTCCCATTATGATGTCATAATGCAAAATTCCATTATGATGTCATAATGTAACATTCCATTATGATGTCATAATGTAAAATTCCATTATGATGTCATAATGCAAAATTCCATTATGATGTCATAATGTAAAATTCCATTATGATGTCATATTGCAAAATTCCATTATGCTGTCATAATGCAAAATTCCATTATGATGTCATAATGTAAAATTCCATTATGATGTCATAATGTAACATGCCATTATGATGTCATAATGCAACATTCCATTATGATGTCATAATGTAACATTCCATTATGATGTCATAATGCAACATTCGATTATGATGTCATAATGTAAAATTCCATTATGATGTCATAATGCAAAATTCCATTATGATGTCATAATGCAAAATTCCATTATGATGTCATAATGTAAAATTCCATTATGATGTCATAAAGCAAAATTCCATTATGATGTCATAATGCAAAATTCTATTATGATGTCATAATGCAAAATTCCATTATGATGTCATAATGTAAAACTCCATTATGATGTCATAATGCAAAATTCCATTATGATGTCATAATGTAAAATTCCTTTATGATGTCATAATGCAAATTTCCATTATGAGGTCATAATGCAAAATTCCATTATGATGTCATAATGTGACATTCCATTATGATGTCATAATGCTAAATTCCATTATGATGTCATAATGCAAAATTCCATTATGATGTCATAATGTAACATTCCATTATGATGTCATAATGCTAAATTCCATTATGATGTCATAATGCAAAATTCCATTATGATGTCTTAATGTAAAATTCCATTATGATGTCATAATGCAAAATTCCATTATGATGTCATAATGTAAAATTCCATTATGATGTCATAATGTAACATCCCATTATGATGTCATAATGCAAAATTCCATTATGATGTCATAATGTAACATCCCATTATGATGTCATAATGCAAAATTCCATTATGATGTCATAATGTAACATCCCATTATGATGTCATAATGCAAAATTCCAATATGATGTCATAATGTAACATTCCATTATGATGTCATAATGCAACATTCCATTATGATGTCATAATTCAAAATTCCATTATGATGTCATAATGTAACATTCCATTATGATGTCATAATGCAAAATTCCATTATGATGTCATAATGTAACATTCCATTATGATGTCATAATGCAAAATTCCATTATGATGTCATAATGTAACATTCCATTATGATGTCATAATGCAAAATTCCATTATGATGTCATAATGTAACATTCCATTATGATGTCATAATGCAACATTCCATTATGATGTCATATTGCAAAATTCCATTATGATGTCATAATGCAAAATTCCATTATGATGTCATAATGCAACATTCCATTATGATGTCATAATGCAAAATTCCATTATGATGTCATAATGCAAAATTTCATTATGATGTCATAATGCAAAATTCCATTATGATGTCATAATGTAAAATTCCATTATGATGTCATAATGCAAAATTCCATTATGATGTCATAATGTAACATCCCATTATGATGTCATAATGCAAAATTCCATTATGATGTCATAATGTAGCATTCCATTATGATGTCATAATGCAAAATTCCATTATGATGTCATAATGTTGCATTCCATTATGATGTCATAATGCAAAATTCCATTATGATGTCATAATGCAATATTCCATTATGATGTCATAATGTAAAATTCCATTATGATGTCATAATGCAACATTCCATTATGATGTCATAATGTAACATTCCATTATGATGTCATAATGCAATATTCGATTATGATGTCATAATGTAAAATTCCATTATGATGTCATAATGCAAAATTCCATTATGATGTCATAATGCAAAATTCCATTATGATGTCGTAATGCAAAATTCCATTATGATGTCATAATAAAAAACTCCATTATGATGTCATAATGCAAAATTCCATTATGATGTCATAATGTAAAATTCCATTATGATATCATAATGCAAATTTCCATTATGATGTCATAATGCAAAATTCCATTATGATGTCATAATGTAACATTCCATTATGATGTCATAATGCAAAATTCCATTATGATGTCATAATGTAACATTCCATTATGATGTCATAATGCAAAATTCCATTATGATGTCATAATGTAACATTCCATTATGATGTCATAATGCAAAATTCCATTATGATGTCATAATGTAACATTCCATTATGATGTCATAATGCAAAATTCCATTATGATGTCATAATGCAACATTCCATTATGATGTCATAATGCAAAATTCCATTATGATGTCATAATGCAACATTCCATTATGATGTCATAATGTAACATTCCATTATGATGTCATAATGCAACATTCCATTATTATGTCATAATGTAACATTCCATTATGATGTCATAATGCAACATTCCATTATGATGTCATAATGCAACATTCCATTATGATGTCATAATGCAAAATTCCATTATGATGTCATAATGTAACATTCCATTATGATGTCATAATGCAAAATTCCATTATGATGTCATAATGTAACATTCCATTATGATGTCATAATGTAACGTCCCATTATGATGTCATAATGCAAAATTCCATTATGATGTCATAATGTAACGTCCCATTATGATGTCATAATGCAAAATTCCATTATGATGTCATAATGTAACATTCCATTATGATGTCATAATGCAAAATTCCATTGTGATGTCATAATGTAAAATTCCATTATGATGTCATAATGCAAAATTCCATTATGATGTCATAATGTAAAATTCCATTATGATGTCATATTGCAAAATTCCATTATGATGTCATAATGCAAAATTCCATTATGATGTCATAATGTAAAATTCCATTATGATGTCATAATGTAACATCCCATTATGATGTCATAATGCAAAATTCCATTATGATGTCATAATGTAACATTCCATTATGATGTCATAATGCAAAATTCCATTATGATGTCATAATGCAATATTCCATTACGATGTCATAATGTAACATGCCATTATGATGTCATAATGCAACATTCCATTATGATGTCATAATGTAACATTCCATTATGATGTCATAATGCAACATTCGATTATGATGTCATAATGTAAAATTCCATTATGATGTCATAATGCAAAATTCCATTATGATGTAATAATGTAAAATTCCATTATGATGTCATAATGTAACATTCCATTATGATGTCATAATGCAAAATTCCATTATGATGCCATAATGTAACATTCCATTATGATGTCATAATGCAAAATTCCATTATGATGTCATAATAAAAAACTCCATTATGATGTCATAATGCAAAATTCCATTATGATGTCATAATGTAAAATTCCATTATGATATCATAATGCAAATTTCCATTATGATGTCATAATGCAAAATTCCATTATGATGTCATAATGTAAAATTCCATTATGATGTCATAATGCAAAATTTCATTATGATGTCATAATGCAAAATTCCATTATGATGTCATAATGTAAAATTCCATTATGATGTCATAATGCAAAATTCCATTATGATGTCATAATGTAACATCCCATTATGATGTCATAATGCAAAATTCCATTATGATGTCATAATGTAGCATTCCATTATGATGTCATAATGCAAAATTCCATTATGATGTCATAATGTTGCATTCCATTATGATGTCATAATGCAAAATTCCATTATGATGTCATAATGCAATATTCCATTATGATGTCATAATGTAAAATTCCATTATGATGTCATAATGCAACATTCCATTATGATGTCATAATGTAACATTCCATTATGATGTCATAATGCAATATTCGATTATGATGTCATAATGTAAAATTCCATTATGATGTCATAATGCAAAATTCCATTATGATGTCATAATGCAAAATTCCATTATGATGTCGTAATGCAAAATTCCATTATGATGTCATAATAAAAAACTCCATTATGATGTCATAATGCAAAATTCCATTATGATGTCATAATGTAAAATTCCATTATGATATCATAATGCAAATTTCCATTATGATGTCATAATGCAAAATTCCATTATGATGTCATAATGTAACATTCCATTATGATGTCATAATGCAAAATTCCATTATGATGTCATAATGTAACATTCCATTATGATGTCATAATGCAAAATTCCATTATGATGTCATAATGTAACATTCCATTATGATGTCATAATGCAAAATTCCATTATGATGTCATAATGTAACATTCCATTATGATGTCATAATGCAAAATTCCATTATGATGTCATAATGCAACATTCCATTATGATGTCATAATGCAAAATTCCATTATGATGTCATAATGCAACATTCCATTATGATGTCATAATGTAACATTCCATTATGATGTCATAATGCAACATTCCATTATTATGTCATAATGTAACATTCCATTATGATGTCATAATGCAACATTCCATTATGATGTCATAATGCAACATTCCATTATGATGTCATAATGCAAAATTCCATTATGATGTCATAATGTAACATTCCATTATGATGTCATAATGCAAAATTCCATTATGATGTCATAATGTAACATTCCATTATGATGTCATAATGTAACGTCCCATTATGATGTCATAATGCAAAATTCCATTATGATGTCATAATGTAACGTCCCATTATGATGTCATAATGCAAAATTCCATTATGATGTCATAATGTAACATTCCATTATGATGTCATAATGCAAAATTCCATTGTGATGTCATAATGTAAAATTCCATTATGATGTCATAATGCAAAATTCCATTATGATGTCATAATGTAAAATTCCATTATGATGTCATATTGCAAAATTCCATTATGATGTCATAATGCAAAATTCCATTATGATGTCATAATGTAAAATTCCATTATGATGTCATAATGTAACATCCCATTATGATGTCATAATGCAAAATTCCATTATGATGTCATAATGTAACATTCCATTATGATGTCATAATGCAAAATTCCATTATGATGTCATAATGCAATATTCCATTACGATGTCATAATGTAACATGCCATTATGATGTCATAATGCAACATTCCATTATGATGTCATAATGTAACATTCCATTATGATGTCATAATGCAACATTCGATTATGATGTCATAATGTAAAATTCCATTATGATGTCATAATGCAAAATTCCATTATGATGTAATAATGTAAAATTCCATTATGATGTCATAATGTAACATTCCATTATGATGTCATAATGCAAAATTCCATTATGATGCCATAATGTAACATTCCATTATGATGTCATAATGCAAAATTCCATTATGATGTCATAATAAAAAACTCCATTATGATGTCATAATGCAAAATTCCATTATGATGTCATAATGTAAAATTCCATTATGATATCATAATGCAAATTTCCATTATGATGTCATAATGCAAAATTCCATTATGATGTCATAATGTAAAATTCCATTATGATGTCATAATGTAAAATTCCATTATGATGTCATAATGTAAAATTCCATTATGATGTCATAATGCAAAATTCCATTATGATGTCATAATGTAACATTCCATTATGATGTCATAATGCAACATTCCATTATGATGTCATATTGCAAAATTCCATTATGATGTCATAATGCAAAATTCCATTATGATGTCATAATGCAACATTCCATTATGATGTCATAATGCAAAATTCCATTATGATGTCATAATGCAAAATTTCATTATGATGTCATAATGCAAAATTCCATTATGATGTCATAATGTAAAATTCCATTATGATGTCATAATGCAAAATTCCATTATGATGTCATAATGTAACATCCCATTATGATGTCATAATGCAAAATTCCATTATGATGTCTTAATGTAAAATTCCATTATGATGTCATAATGCAAAATTCCATTATGATGTCATAATGTAAAATTCCATTATGATGTCATAATGTAACATCCCATTATGATGTCATAATGCAAAATTCCATTATGATGTCATAATGTAACATCCCATTATGATGTCATAATGCAAAATTCCATTATGATGTCATAATGTAACATCCCATTATGATGTCATAATGCAAAATTCCAATATGATGTCATAATGTAACATTCCATTATGATGTCATAATGCAACATTCCATTATGATGTCATAATTCAAAATTCCATTATGATGTCATAATGTAACATTCCATTATGATGTCATAATGCAAAATTCCATTATGATGTCATAATGTAACATTCCATTATGATGTCATAATGCAAAATTCCATTATGATGTCATAATGTAACATTCCATTATGATGTCATAATGCAAAATTCCATTATGATGTCATAATGTAACATTCCATTATGATGTCATAATGCAACATTCCATTATGATGTCATATTGCAAAATTCCATTATGATGTCATAATGCAAAATTCCATTATGATGTCATAATGCAACATTCCATTATGATGTCATAATGCAAAATTCCATTATGATGTCATAATGCAAAATTTCATTATGATGTCATAATGCAAAATTCCATTATGATGTCATAATGTAAAATTCCATTATGATGTCATAATGCAAAATTCCATTATGATGTCATAATGTAACATCCCATTATGATGTCATAATGCAAAATTCCATTATGATGTCATAATGTAGCATTCCATTATGATGTCATAATGCAAAATTCCATTATGATGTCATAATGTTGCATTCCATTATGATGTCATAATGCAAAATTCCATTATGATGTCATAATGCAATATTCCATTATGATGTCATAATGTAAAATTCCATTATGATGTCATAATGCAACATTCCATTATGATGTCATAATGTAACATTCCATTATGATGTCATAATGCAATATTCGATTATGATGTCATAATGTAAAATTCCATTATGATGTCATAATGCAAAATTCCATTATGATGTCATAATGCAAAATTCCATTATGATGTCGTAATGCAAAATTCCATTATGATGTCATAATAAAAAACTCCATTATGATGTCATAATGCAAAATTCCATTATGATGTCATAATGTAAAATTCCATTATGATATCATAATGCAAATTTCCATTATGATGTCATAATGCAAAATTCCATTATGATGTCATAATGTAACATTCCATTATGATGTCATAATGCAAAATTCCATTATGATGTCATAATGTAACATTCCATTATGATGTCATAATGCAAAATTCCATTATGATGTCATAATGTAACATTCCATTATGATGTCATAATGCAAAATTCCATTATGATGTCATAATGTAACATTCCATTATGATGTCATAATGCAAAATTCCATTATGATGTCATAATGCAACATTCCATTATGATGTCATAATGCAAAATTCCATTATGATGTCATAATGCAACATTCCATTATGATGTCATAATGTAACATTCCATTATGATGTCATAATGCAACATTCCATTATTATGTCATAATGTAACATTCCATTATGATGTCATAATGCAACATTCCATTATGATGTCATAATGCAACATTCCATTATGATGTCATAATGCAAAATTCCATTATGATGTCATAATGTAACATTCCATTATGATGTCATAATGCAAAATTCCATTATGATGTCATAATGTAACATTCCATTATGATGTCATAATGTAACGTCCCATTATGATGTCATAATGCAAAATTCCATTATGATGTCATAATGTAACGTCCCATTATGATGTCATAATGCAAAATTCCATTATGATGTCATAATGTAACATTCCATTATGATGTCATAATGCAAAATTCCATTGTGATGTCATAATGTAAAATTCCATTATGATGTCATAATGCAAAATTCCATTATGATGTCATAATGTAAAATTCCATTATGATGTCATATTGCAAAATTCCATTATGATGTCATAATGCAAAATTCCATTATGATGTCATAATGTAAAATTCCATTATGATGTCATAATGTAACATCCCATTATGATGTCATAATGCAAAATTCCATTATGATGTCATAATGTAACATTCCATTATGATGTCATAATGCAAAATTCCATTATGATGTCATAATGCAATATTCCATTACGATGTCATAATGTAACATGCCATTATGATGTCATAATGCAATATTCGATTATGATGTCATAATGTAAAATTCCATTATGATGTCATAATGCAAAATTCCATTATGATGTCATAATGCAAAATTCCATTATGATGTCGTAATGCAAAATTCCATTATGATGTCATAATAAAAAACTCCATTATGATGTCATAATGCAAAATTCCATTATGATGTCATATTGTAAAATTCCATTATGATGTCATAATGCAAAATTCCATTATGATGTCATAATGTAACATTCCATTATGATGTCATAATGCAAAATTCCATTATGATGTCATAATGTAAAATTCCATTATGATGTCATAATGCAAAATTCCATTATGATGTCATAATGCAAAATTCCATTATGATGTCATAATGTAACATTCCATTATGATGTCATAATGTAACATTCCATTATGATGTCATAATGCAAAATTCCATTATGATGTCATAATGTAACATTCCATTATGATGTCATAATGCAAAATTCCATTATGATGTCATAATGCAAAATTCCATTATGATGTAATAATGCTAAATTCCATTATGATGTCATAATGTAACATTCCATTATGATGTCATAATGCAAAATTCCATTATGATGTCATAATGTAACATTCCATTATGATGTCATAATGCAAAATTCCATTATGATGTCATAATGTAAAATTCCATTATGATGTCATAATGTAAAATTCCATTATGATGTCATAATGCAAAATTCCATTATGATGTCATAATGTAAAATTCCATTATGATGTCATAATGCAAAATTCCATTATATGTCATAATGCAAAATTCCATTATGATGTCATAATGTAACATTCCATTATGATGTTATAATGCAAAATTCCATTATGATGTCATTATGCAAAATTCCATTATGATGTCATAATGCAAAATTCCATTATGATGTCATAATGTAAAACTCCATTATGATGTCATAATGCAAAATTCCATTATGATGGCATAATGCAAAATTCCATTATGATGTCATAATAAAAAACTCCATTATGATGTCATAATGCAAAATTCCATTATGATGTCATAATAAAAAACTCCATTATGATGTCATAATGCAAAATTCCATTATGATGTCATAATGTAAAATTCCATTATGATATCATAATGCAAATTTCCATTATGATGTCGTAATGCAAAATTCCATTGTGATGTCATAATGTAACATTCCATTATGATGTCATAATGCAAAATTCCATTATGATGTCATAATGCAAAATTCCATTATGATGTCATAATGTAACATTCCATTATGATGTCATAATGTAAAATTCCATTATGATGTCATAATGCAAAATTCCATTATGATATCATAATTAGAGATGAGCGAACGTGTCCGTTACGGACACATCCGCACCCGGACACCGGTTTTAGCGAACACTGCAGTGTTCGCGCGTAAGTGTCCGGGTGCCGCCGGGGGGCGGGGAGATGCGCGGCGGCGCGGGCGGCAGTAGCGGGGAACAGGGGGGAGCCCTCTCTCTCTCCCTCTCCCCCCCACTCCCCGCCGCACCCCCCCGCGCTGCCACGGCGGCCCCCGAACTTTTTCGCCCGAACACCGAGGTGTTCGCAAAGTTCGGTGTTCGGGCGAAAAAGGGGCGGGGCCGAACGTGTTCGCTCATCTCTAATCATAATGTAAAATTCCATTATGATGTCATAATATAACATCCCATTATGATGTAATAATGCAAAATTCCATTATGATGTCATAATGTAACATTCCATTATGATGTCATAATGCAAAATTCCATTATGATGTCATAATGTAACATTCCATTATGATGTCATAATGCAAAATTCCATTATGATGTCATAATGTAACATTCCATTATGATGTCATAATGCAACATTCCATTATGATGTCATAATGCAACATTCCATTATGATGTCATAATGCAAAATTCCATTATGATGTCATAATGCAACATTCCATTATGATGTCATAATGTAACATTCCATTATGATGTCATAATGCAACATTCCATTATGATGTCATAATGTAACATTCCATTATGATGTCATAATGCAACATTCCATTATGATGTCATAATGCAAAATTCCATTATGATGTCATAATGTAACATTCCATTATGATGTCATAATGCAAAATTCCATTATGATGTCATAATGTAACATTCCATTATGATGTCATAATGCAAAATTCCATCATGATGTCATAATGTAACATTCCATTATGATGTCATAATGTAACGTCCCATTATGATGTCATAATGCAAAATTCCATTATGATGTCATAATGTAACGTCCCATTATGATGTCATAATGCAAAATTCCATTATGATGTCATAATGTACCATTCCATTATGATGTCATAATGCAAAATTCCATTGTGATGTCATAATGTAAAATTCCATTATGATGTCATAATGCAAAATTCCATTATGATGTCATAATGTAAAATTCCATTATGATGTCATATTGCAAAATTCCATTATGATGTCATAATGCAAAATTCCATTATGATGTCATAATGTAAAATTCCATTATGATGTCATAATGTAACATCCCATTATGATGTCATAATGCAAAATTCCATTATGATGTCATAATGTAAAATTCCATTATGATGTCATAATGTAACATCCCATTATGATGTCATAATGCAAAATTCCATTATGATGTCATAATGCAATATTCCATTACGATGTCATAATGTAACATGCCATTATGATGTCATAATGCAACATTCCATTATGATGTCATAATGCAACATTCCATTACGATGTCATAATGCAAAATTCCATTATGATGTCATAATGTAACATTCCATTATGATGTCATAATGCAAAATTCCATTATGATGTCATAATGCAAAATTCCATTATGATGTCATAATGCAAAATTCCATTATGATGTCATAATGTAAAATTCCATTATGATGTCATAATGTAAAATTCCATTATGATGTCATAATGCAAAATTCCATTATGATGTCATAATGAAAAATTCCATTATGATGTCATAATGCAAAATTCCATTATGATGTCATAATGCAAAATTCCATTATGATGTCATAATGTAACATTCCATTATGATGTCATAATGCAAAATTCCATTATGATGTCATAATGCAAAATTCCATTATGATGTCATAATGCAAAATTCCATTATGATGTCATAATGCAAAATTCCATTATGATGTCATAATGTAACATTCCATTATGATGTCATAATGCAAAATTCCATTATGATGTCATAATGTAAAATTCCATTATGATGTCATAATGCAAAATTCCATTATGATGTCATAATGCAAAATTCCATTATGATGTCATAATGTAACATTCCATTATGATGTCATAATGTAACATTCCATTATGATGTCATAATGCAAAATTCCATTATGATGTCATAATGTAACATTCCATTATGATGTCATAATGCAAAATTCCATTATGATGTCATAATGCAAAATTCCATTATGATGTAATAATGCTAAATTCCATTATGATGTCATAATGTAACATTCCATTATGATGTCATAATGCAAAATTCCATTATGATGTCATAATGTAACATTCCATTATGATGTCATAATGCAAAATTCCATTATGATGTCATAATGTAAAATTCCATTATGATGTCATAATGTAAAATTCCATTATGATGTCATAATGCAAAATTCCATTATGATGTCATAATGTAAAATTCCATTATGATGTCATAATGCAAAATTCCATTATGATGTCATAATGCAAAATTCCATTATGATGTCATAATGTAACATTCCATTATGATGTTATAATGCAAAATTCCATTATGATGTCATTATGCAAAATTCCATTATGATGTCATAATGCAAAATTCCATTATGATGTCATAATGTAAAACTCCATTATGATGTCATAATGCAAAATTCCATTATGATGGCATAATGCAAAATTCCATTATGATGTCATAATAAAAAACTCCATTATGATGTCATAATGCAAAATTCCATTATGATGTCATAATAAAAAACTGCATTATGATGTCATAATGCAAAATTCCATTATGATGTCATAATGTAAAATTCCATTATGATATCATAATGCAAATTTCCATTATGATGTCGTAATGCAAAATTCCATTATGATGTCATAATGTAACATTCCATTATGATGTCATAATGCAAAATTCCATTATGATGTCATAATGCAAAATTCCATTATGATGTCATAATGTAACATTCCATTATGATGTCATAATGTAAAATTCCATTATGATGTCATAATGCAAAATTCCATTATGATATCATAATTAGAGATGAGCGAACGTGTCCGTTACGGACACATCCGCACCCGGACACCGGTTTTAGCGAACACTGCAGTGTTCGCGCGTAAGTGTCCGGGTGCCGCCGGGGGGCGGGGAGATGCGCGGCGGCGCGGGCGGCAGTAGCGGGGAACAGGGGGGAGCCCTCTCTCTCTCCCTCTCCCCCCCACTCCCCGCCGCACCCCCCCGCGCTGCCACGGCGGCCCCCGAACTTTTTCGCCCGAACACCGAGGTGTTCGCAAAGTTCGGTGTTCGGGCGAAAAAGGGGCGGGGCCGAACGTGTTCGCTCATCTCTAATCATAATGTAAAATTCCATTATGATGTCATAATATAACATCCCATTATGATGTAATAATGCAAAATTCCATTATGATGTCATAATGTAACATTCCATTATGATGTCATAATGCAAAATTCCATTATGATGTCATAATGTAACATTCCATTATGATGTCATAATGCAAAATTCCATTATGATGTCATAATGTAACATTCCATTATGATGTCATAATGCAAAATTCCATTATGATGTCATAATGTAACATTCCATTATGATGTCATAATGCAAAATTCCATTATGATGTCATAATGCAACATTCCATTATGATGTCATAATGCAAAATTCCATTATGATGTCATAATGCAACATTCCATTATGATGTCATAATGTAACATTCCATTATGATGTCATAATGCAACATTCCATTATGATGTCATAATGTAACATTCCATTATGATGTCATAATGCAACATTCCATTATGATGTCATAATGCAAAATTCCATTATGATGTCATAATGTAACATTCCATTATGATGTCATAATGCAAAATTCCATTATGATGTCATAATGTAACATTCCATTATGATGTCATAATGCAAAATTCCATCATGATGTCATAATGTAACATTCCATTATGATGTCATAATGTAACGTCCCATTATGATGTCATAATGCAAAATTCCATTATGATGTCATAATGTAACGTCCCATTATGATGTCATAATGCAAAATTCCATTATGATGTCATAATGTAACATTCCATTATGATGTCATAATGCAAAATTCCATTGTGATGTCGTAATGTAAAATTCCATTATGATGTCATAATGCAAAATTCCATTATGATGTCATAATGTAAAATTCCATTATGATGTCATATTGCAAAATTCCATTATGATGTCATAATGCAAAATTCCATTATGATGTCATAATGTAAAATTCCATTATGATGTCATAATGTAACATCCCATTATGATGTCATAATGCAAAATTCCATTATGATGCCATAATGTAACATTCCATTATGATGTCATAATGCAAAATTCCATTATGATGTCATAATGCAATATTCCATTACGATGTCATAATGTAACATGCCATTATGATGTCATAATGAAAAATTCCATTATGATGTCATAATGCAAAATTCCATTATGATGTCATAATGCAAAATTCCATTATGATGTCATAATGTAACATTCCATTATGATGTCATAATGCAAAATTCCATTATGATGTCATAATGCAAAATTCCATTATGATGTCATAATGCAAAATTCCATTATGATGTCATAATGTAAAACTCCATTATGATGTCATAATGCAAAATTCCATTATGATGTCATAATGCAAAAGTCCATTATGATGTCATAATAAAAAACTCCATTATGATGTCATAATGCAAAATTCCATTATGATGTCATAATGTAAAATTCCATTATGATATCATAATGCAAATTTCCATTATGATGTCATAATGCAAAATTCCATTATGATGTCATAACGTAACATTCCATTATGATGTCATAATGCAAAATTCCATTATGATGTCATAATGCAAAATTCCATTATGATGTCATAATGTAACATTCCATTATGATGTCATAATGTAAAATTCCATTATGATGTCATAATGCAAAATTCCATTATGATATCATAATGTAAAATTCCATTATGATGTCATAATATAACATCCCATTATGATGTCATAATGCAAAATTCCATTATGATGTCATAATGTAACATTCGATTATGATGTCATAATGTAAAATTCCATTATGATGTCATAATGTAACATTCCATTATGATGTCATAATGCCACATTCCATTATGATGTCATAATGTAACATTCCATTATGATGTCATAATGCAACATTCCATTATGATGTCATAATGTAACATTCCATTATGATGTCATAATGCAACATTCCATTATGATGTCATAATGCAAAATTCCATTATGATGTCATAATGTAACATTCCATTATGATGTCATAATGCAAAATTCCATTATGATGTCATAATGTAACATTCCATTATGATGTCATAATGTAACGTCCCATTATGATGTCATAATGCAAAATTCCATTATGATGTCATAATGTAGCATTCCATTATGATGTCATAATGCAAAATTCCATTGTGATGTCATAATGTAAAATTCCATTATGATGTCATAATGCAAAATTCCATTATGATGTCATAATGTAAAATTCCATTATGATGTCATATTGCAAAATTCCATTATGATGTCATAATGCAAAATTCCATTATGATGTCATAATGTAAAATTCCATTATGATGTCATAATGTAACATCCCATTATGATGTCATAATGCAAAATTCCATTATGATGTCATAATGTAACATTCCATTATGATGTCATAATGCAAAATTCCATTATGATGTCATAATGCAATATTCCATTACGATGTCATAATGTAACATGCCATTATGATGTCATAATGCAACATTCCATTATGATGTCATAATGTAACATTCCATTATGATGTCATAATGCAACATTCGATTCTGATGTCATAATGTAAAATTCCATTATGATGTCATAATGCAAAATTCCATTATGATGTAATAATGCAAAATTCCATTATGATGTCATAATGTAACATTCCATTATGATGTCATAATGCAAAATTCCATTATGATGTCATAATGTAACATTCCATTATGATGTCATAATGCAAAACTCCATTATGATGTCATAATGCTAATTTCCATTATGATGTCATCATGCAAAATTCCATTATGATGTCATAATGCAAAATTCCATTAAGATGTCATCATGCAAAATTCCATTATGATGTCATATTGCAAAATTCCATTATGTTATCATGCAAAATTCCATTATGATGTCATAATGCAAAATTCCATTATGATGTCATAATGCAAAATTCCATTATGATGTCATAATGCAAAATTCTATTATGTCATAATGCAAAATTCCATTATGATGTCATAATGCAAAATTCCATTATGATGTCATAATGCAAAATTCCATTATGATGTCATAATGCAAAATTCCATTATGATGTCATAATGCAAAATTCCATTATGATGTCATAATGTAAAATTCCATTATGATGTCATAATGCAAAATTCCATTATGATGTCATAATGTAACATTCCATTATTATGATGTCATAATGTAACATTCCATTATGATATAATAATGAAAAATTCTATTATGATGTCATAATGTAACGTCCCATTATGATGTCATAATGCAAAATTCCATTATGATATAATAATGTAAAATTCCATTATGATGTCATAATGTAACGTCCCATTATTATGATGTCATAAAGCAAAATTCCATTATGATGTCATTATGTAACATTCCATTATGATGTCATAATGCAAAATTCCATTATGATGTCATAATGTAACATTCCATTATGATGTCATAATGCAAAATTCCATTATGATGTCATAATGTAACATTCCATTATGATGTCATAATGTAACGTCCCATTATGATGTCATAATGCAAAATTCCATTATGATGTCATAATGTAACGTCCCATTATGATGTCATAATGCAAAATTCCATTATGATGTCATAATGTAACATTCCATTATGATGTCATAATGTAAAATTCCATTATGATGTCATATTGCAAAATTCCATTATGATGTCATAATGCAAAATTCCATTATGATGTCATAATGTAAAATTCCATTATGATGTCATAATGTAACATCCCATTATGATGTCATAATGCAAAATTCCATTATGATGTCATAATGTAACATTCCATTATGATGTCATAATGCAAAATTCCATTATGATGTCATAATGCAAAATTCCATTATGATGTCATAATGCAAAATTCCATTATGATGTCATAATGTAAAACTCCATTATGATGTCATAATGCCAAATTCCATTATGATGTCATAATGCAAAATTCCATTATGATGTCATAATAAAAAACTCCATTATGATGTCATAATGCAAAATTCCATTATGATGTCATAATGTAAAATTCCATTATGATATCATAATGCAAATTTCCATTATGATGTCATAATGCAAAATTCCATTATGATGTCATAATGTAACATTCCATTATGATGTCATAATGCAAAATTCCATTATGATGTCATAATGCAAAATTCCATTATGATGTCATAATGTAACATTCCATTATGATGTCATAATGTAAAATTCCATTATGATGTCATAATGCAAAATTCCATTATGATATCATAATGTAAAATTCCATTATGATGTCATAATATAACATCCCATTATGATGTCATAATGCAAAATTCCATTATGATGTCATAATGTAACATCCCATTATGATGTCATAATGCAAAATTCCATTATGATGTCATAATGTAACATCCCATTATGATGTCATAATGCAAAATTCCATTATGATGTCATAATGCAACATTCCATTATGATGTCATAATGTAACATTCCATTATGATGTCATATTGCAACTTTCCATTATGATGTCATAATTCAAAATTCCATTATGATGTCATAATGTAACATTCCATTATGATGTCATAATGCAAAATTCCATTATGATGTCATAATGTAACATTCCATTATGATGTCATAATGCAAAATTCCATTATGATGTCATAATGTAACATTCCATTATGATGTCATAATGCAAAATTCCATTATGATGTCATAATGTAACATTCCATCATGATGTCATAATGCAAAATTCCATTATGATGTCATAATGTAACATTCCATCATGATGTCATAATGCAAAATTCCATTATGATGTCATAATGCAACATTCCATTATGATGTCATAATGCAAAATTCCATTATGATGTCATAATGCAACATTCCATTATGATGTCATAATGTAACATTCCATTATGATGTCATAATGCAACATTCCATTATTATGTCATAATGTAACATTCCATTATGATGTCATAATGCAACATTCCATTATGATGTCATAATGCAAAATTCCATTATGATGTCATAATGTAACATTCCATTATGATGTCATAATGCAAAATTCCATTATGATGTCATAATGTAACATTCCATTATGATGTCATAATGCAAAATTCCATTATGATGTCATAATGTAACATTCCATTATGATGTCATAATGTAACGTCCCATTATGATGTCATAATGCAAAATTCCATTATGATGTCATAATGTAACATTCCATTATGATGTCATAATGTAACATCCCATTATGATGTCATAATGCAAAATTCCATTATGATGTCATAATGTAACATTCCATTATGATGTCATAATGCAAAATTCCATTATGATGTCATAATGCAATATTCCATTACGATGTCATAATGTAACATGCCATTATGATGTCATAATGCAACATTCCATTATGATGTCATAATGTAACATTCCATTATGATGTCATAATGCAACATTCGATTCTGATGTCATAATGTAAAATTCCATTATGATGTCATAATGCAAAATTCCATTATGATGTAATAATGCAAAATTCCATTATGATGTCATAATGTAACATTCCATTATGATGTCATAATGCAAAATTCCATTATGATGTCATAATGTAACATTCCATTATGATGTCATAATGCAAAACTCCATTATGATGTCATAATGCTAATTTCCATTATGATGTCATCATGCAAAATTCCATTATGATGTCATAATGCAAAATTCCATTAAGATGTCATCATGCAAAATTCCATTATGATGTCATATTGCAAAATTCCATTATGTTATCATGCAAAATTCCATTATGATGTCATAATGCAAAATTCCATTATGATGTCATAATGCAAAATTCCATTATGATGTCATAATGCAAAATTCTATTATGTCATAATGCAAAATTCCATTATGATGTCATAATGCAAAATTCCATTATGATGTCATAATGCAAAATTCCATTATGATGTCATAATGCAAAATTCCATTATGATGTCATAATGCAAAATTCCATTATGATGTCATAATGTAAAATTCCATTATGATGTCATAATGCAAAATTCCATTATGATGTCATAATGTAACATTCCATTATTATGATGTCATAATGTAACATTCCATTATGATATAATAATGAAAAATTCTATTATGATGTCATAATGTAACGTCCCATTATGATGTCATAATGCAAAATTCCATTATGATATAATAATGTAAAATTCCATTATGATGTCATAATGTAACGTCCCATTATTATGATGTCATAAAGCAAAATTCCATTATGATGTCATTATGTAACATTCCATTATGATGTCATAATGCAAAATTCCATTATGATGTCATAATGTAACATTCCATTATGATGTCATAATGCAAAATTCCATTATGATGTCATAATGTAACATTCCATTATGATGTCATAATGTAACGTCCCATTATGATGTCATAATGCAAAATTCCATTATGATGTCATAATGTAACGTCCCATTATGATGTCATAATGCAAAATTCCATTATGATGTCATAATGTAACATTCCATTATGATGTCATAATGTAAAATTCCATTATGATGTCATATTGCAAAATTCCATTATGATGTCATAATGCAAAATTCCATTATGATGTCATAATGTAAAATTCCATTATGATGTCATAATGTAACATCCCATTATGATGTCATAATGCAAAATTCCATTATGATGTCATAATGTAACATTCCATTATGATGTCATAATGCAAAATTCCATTATGATGTCATAATGCAAAATTCCATTATGATGTCATAATGCAAAATTCCATTATGATGTCATAATGTAAAACTCCATTATGATGTCATAATGCCAAATTCCATTATGATGTCATAATGCAAAATTCCATTATGATGTCATAATAAAAAACTCCATTATGATGTCATAATGCAAAATTCCATTATGATGTCATAATGTAAAATTCCATTATGATATCATAATGCAAATTTCCATTATGATGTCATAATGCAAAATTCCATTATGATGTCATAATGTAACATTCCATTATGATGTCATAATGCAAAATTCCATTATGATGTCATAATGCAAAATTCCATTATGATGTCATAATGTAACATTCCATTATGATGTCATAATGTAAAATTCCATTATGATGTCATAATGCAAAATTCCATTATGATATCATAATGTAAAATTCCATTATGATGTCATAATATAACATCCCATTATGATGTCATAATGCAAAATTCCATTATGATGTCATAATGTAACATCCCATTATGATGTCATAATGCAAAATTCCATTATGATGTCATAATGTAACATCCCATTATGATGTCATAATGCAAAATTCCATTATGATGTCATAATGCAACATTCCATTATGATGTCATAATGTAACATTCCATTATGATGTCATATTGCAACTTTCCATTATGATGTCATAATTCAAAATTCCATTATGATGTCATAATGTAACATTCCATTATGATGTCATAATGCAAAATTCCATTATGATGTCATAATGTAACATTCCATTATGATGTCATAATGCAAAATTCCATTATGATGTCATAATGTAACATTCCATTATGATGTCATAATGCAAAATTCCATTATGATGTCATAATGTAACATTCCATCATGATGTCATAATGCAAAATTCCATTATGATGTCATAATGTAACATTCCATCATGATGTCATAATGCAAAATTCCATTATGATGTCATAATGCAACATTCCATTATGATGTCATAATGCAAAATTCCATTATGATGTCATAATGCAACATTCCATTATGATGTCATAATGTAACATTCCATTATGATGTCATAATGCAACATTCCATTATTATGTCATAATGTAACATTCCATTATGATGTCATAATGCAACATTCCATTATGATGTCATAATGCAAAATTCCATTATGATGTCATAATGTAACATTCCATTATGATGTCATAATGCAAAATTCCATTATGATGTCATAATGTAACATTCCATTATGATGTCATAATGCAAAATTCCATTATGATGTCATAATGTAACATTCCATTATGATGTCATAATGTAACGTCCCATTATGATGTCATAATGCAAAATTCCATTATGATGTCATAATGTAACGTCCCATTATGATGTCATAATGCAAAATTCCATTATGATGTCATAATGTAACATTCCATTATGATGTCATAATGCAAAATTCCATTGTGATGTCATAATGTAAAATTCCATTATGATGTCATAATGCAAAATTCCATTATGATGTCATAATGTAAAATTCCATTATGATGTCATTTTGCAAAATTCCATTATGATGTCATAATGCAAAATTCCATTATGATGTCATAATGTAAAATTCCATTATGATGTCATAATGTAACATCCCATTATGATGTCATAATGCAAAATTCCATTATGATGTCATAATGTAACATTCCATTATGATGTCATAATGCAAAATTCCATTATGATGTCATAATGCAATATTCCATTACGATGTCATAATGTAACATGCCATTATGATGTCATAATGCAACATTCCATTATGATGTCATAATGTAACATTCCATTATGATGTCATAATGCAACATTCGATTATGATGTCATAATGTAAAATTCCATTATGATGTCATAATGCAAAATTCCATTATGATGTAATAATGCAAAATTCCATTATGATGTCATAATGTAACATTCCATTATGATGTCATAATGCAAAATTCCATTATGATGTCATAATGTAACATTCCATTATGATGTCATAATGCAAAACTCCATTATGATGTCATAATGCTAATTTCCATTATGATGTCATCATGCAAAATTCCATTATGATGTCATAATGCAAAATTCCATTAAGATGTCATCATGCAAAATTCCATTATGATGTCATATTGCAAAATTCCATTATGTCATCATGCAAAATTCCATTATGATGTCATAATGCAAAATTCCATTATGATGTCATAATGCAAAATTCCATTATGATGTCATAATGCAAAATTCTATTATGTCATAATGCAAAATTCCATTATGATGTCATAATGCAAAATTCCATTATGATGTCATAATGCAAAATTCCATTATGATGTCATAATGCAAAATTCCATTATGATGTCATAATGTAAAATTCCATTATGATGTCATAATGCAAAATTCCATTATGATGTCATAATGTAACATTCCATTATTATGATGTCATAATGTAACATTCCATTATGATATAATAATGTAAAATTCCATTATGATGTCATAATGTAACGTCCCATTATGATGTCATAATGCAAAATTCCATTATGATATAATAATGTAAAATTCCATTATGATGTCATAATGTAACGTCCCATTATTATGATGTCATAATGCAAAATTCCATTATGATGTCATAATGTAACATTCCATTATGATGTCATAATGCAAAATTCCATTATGATGTCATAATGTAACATTCCATTATGATGTCATAATGCAAAATTCCATTATGATGTCATAATGTAACATTCCATTATGATGTCATAATGTAACGTCCCATTATGATGTCATAATGCAAAATTCCATTATGATGTCATAATGTAACGTCCCATTATGATGTCATAATGCAAAATTCCATTATGATGTCATAATGCAAAATTCCATTATGATGTCATAATGTAAAATTCCATTATGATGTCATAATGTAACATCCCATTATGATGTCATAATGCAAAATTCCATTATGATGTCATAATGTAACATTCCATTATGATGTCATAATGCAATATTCCATTATGATGTCATAATGTAACATGCCATTATGATGTCATAATGCAACATTCCATTATGATGTCATAATGTAACATTCCATTATGATGTCATAATGCAACATTCGATTATGATGTCATAATGTAAAATTCCATTATGATGTCATAATGCAAAATTCCATTATGATGTCATAATGCAAAATTCCATTATGATGTCATAATGTAAAATTCCATTATGATGTCATAATGCAAAATTCCATTATGATGTCATAATGCAAAATTCCATTATGATGTCATAATGTAAAATTCCATTATGATGTCATAATGCAAAATTCCATTATGATGTCATAATGTAACATTCCATTATGATGTCATAATGCAAAATTCCATTATGATGTCATAATGCAAAATTCTATTATGATGTCATAATGCAAAATTCCATTATGATGTCATAATGTAAAACTCCATTATGATGTCATAATGCAAAATTCCATTATGATGTCATAATGTAAAATTCCTTTATGATGTCATAATGCAAATTTCCATTATGAGGTCATAATGCAAAATTCCATTATGATGTCATAATGTGACATTCCATTATGATGTCATAATGCTAAATTCCATTATGATGTCATAATGTGACATTCCATTATGATGTCATAATGCTAAATTCCATTATGATGTCATAATGCAAAATTCCATTATGATGTCATAATGCAACATTCCATTATGATGTCATAATGTAACATTCCATTATGATGTCATAATGCAACATTCGATTATGATGTCATAATGTAAAATTCCATTATGATGTCATAATGCAAAATTCCATTATGATGTCATAATGCAAAATTCCATTATGATGTCATAATGTAAAATTCCATTATGATGTCATAATGCAAAATTCCATTATGATGTCATAATGCAAAATTCCATTATGATGTCATATTGTAAAATTCCATTATGATGTCATAATGCAAAATTCCATTATGATGTCATAATGTAACATTCCATTATGATGTCATAATGCAAAATTCCATTATGATGTCATAATGTAAAATTCCATTATGATGTCATAATGCAAAATTCCATTATGATGTCATAATGCAAAATTCCATTATGATGTCATAATGTAACATTCCATTATGATGTCATAATGTAACATTCCATTATGATGTCATAATGCAAAATTCCATTATGATGTCATAATGTAACATTCCATTATGATGTCATAATGCAAAATGCCATTATGATGTCATAATGCAAAATTCCATTATGATGTAATAATGCTAAATTCCATTATGATGTCATAATGTAACATTCCATTATGATGTCATAATGCAAAATTCCATTATGATGTCATAATGTAAAATTCCATTATGATGTCATAATGTAAAATACCATTATGATGTCATAATGCAAAATTCCATTATGATGTCATAATGTAAAATTCCATTATGATGTCATAATGCAAAATTCCATTATGATGTCATAATGCAAAATTCCATTATGATGTCATAATGTAACATTCCATTATGATGTCATAATGCAAAATTCCATTATGATGTCATAATGCAAAATTCCATTATGATGTCATAATGCAAAATTCCATTATGATGTCATAATGTAAAACTCCATTATGATGTCATAATGCAAAATTCCATTATGATGTCATAATGCAAAATTCCATTATGATGTCATAATAAAAAACTCCATTATGATGTCATAATGCAAAATTCCATTATGATGTCATAATGTAAAATTCCATTATGATATCATAATGCAAATTTCCATTATGATGTCATAATGCAAAATTCCATTATGATGTCATAATGTAACATTCCATTATGATGTCATAATGCAAAATTCCATTATGATGTCATAATGCAAAATTCCATTATGATGTCATAATGTAACATTCCATTATGATGTCATAATGCAAAATTCCATTATGATATCATAATGTAAAATTCTATTATGATGTCATAATCAAACATCCCATTATGATGTCATAATGCAAAATTCCATTATGATGTCATAATGTAACATCCCATTATGATGTCATAATGTAAAATTCCATTATGATGTCATAATGTAAAATACCATTATGATGTCATAATGCAAAATTCCATTATGATGTCATAATGTAAAATTCCATTATGATGTCATAATGCAAAATTCCATTATGATGTCATAATTCAAAATTCCATTATGATGTTATAATGTAACATTCCATTATGATGTCATAATGCAAAATTCCATTATGATGTCATAATGTAACATTCCATTATGATGTCATAATGCAAAATTCCATTATGATGTCATAATGTAACATTCCATTATGATGTCATAATGCAAAATTCCATTATGATGTCATAATGTAACATTCCATTATGATGTCATAATGCAAAATTCCATTATGATGTCATAATGCAACATTCCATTATGATGTCATAATGCAAAATTCCATTATGATGTCATAATGCAACATTCCATTTTGATGTCATAATGTAACATTCCATTATGATGTCATAATGCAACATTCCATTATGATGTCATAACGTAACATTCCATTATGATGTCATAATGCAAAATTCCATTATGATGTCATAATGTAACATTCCATTATGATGTCATAATACAAAATTCCATTGTGATGTCATAATGTAAAATTCCATTATGATGTCATAATGCAAAATTCCATTATGATGTCATAATGTAAAATTCCATTATGATGTCATATTGCAAAATTCCATTATGATGTCATAATGCAAAATTCCATTATGATGTCATAATGTAAAATTCCATTATGATGTCATAATGTAAAATTCCATTATGATGTCATAATGTAACATCCCATTATGATGTCATAATGCAAAATTCCATTATGATGTCATAATGTAACATTCCATTATGATGTCATAATGCAAAATTCCATTATGATGTCATAATGCAATATTACATTACGATGTCATAATGTAACATGCCATTATGATGTCATAATGCAACATTCCATTATAATGTCATAATGTAACATTCCATTATGATGTCATAATGCAACATTCGATTATGATGTCATAATGTAAAATTCCATTATGATGTCATAATGCAAAATTCCATTATGATGTCATAATGTAAAATTCCATTATGATGTCATAATGCAAAATTCCATTATGATGTCATAATGCAGAATTCCATTATGATGTCATATTGTAAAATTCCATTATGATGTCATAATGCAAAATTCCATTATGATGTCATAATGTAAAATTCCATTATGATGTCATAATGTAAAATACCATTATGATGTCATAATGCAAAATTCCATTATGATGTCATAATGTAAAATTCCATTATGATGTCATAATGCAAAATTCCATTATGATGTCATAATGTAAAATTCCATTATGATGTCATAATGCAAAATTCCATTATGATGTCATAATGTAAAATTCCATTATGATGTCATAATGCAAAATTCCATTATGATGTCATAATGCAAAATTCCATTATGATGTCATAATGTAACATTCCATTATGATGTCATAATGCAAAATTCCATTATGATGTCATAATGCAAAATTCCATTATGATGTCATAATGCAAAATTCCATTATGATGTCATAATGTAAAACTCCATTATGATGTCATAATGCAAAATTCCATTATGATGTCATAATGCAAAATTCCATTATGATGTCATAATAAAAAACTCCATTATGATGTCATAATGCAAAATTCCATTATGATGTCATAATGTAAAATTCCATTATGATATCATAATGCAAATTTCCATTATGATGTCATAATGCAAAATTCCATTATGATGTCATAATGCAAAATTCCATTATGATGTCATAATGTAAAATTCCATTATGATGTCATAATGCAAAATTCCATTATGATGTCATAATGCAGAATTCCATTATGATGTCATATTGTAAAATTCCATTATGATGTCATAATGCAAAATTCCATTATGATGTCATAATGTAAAATTCCATTATGATGTCATAATGTAAAATACCATTATGATGTCATAATGCAAAATTCCATTATGATGTCATAATGCAAAATTCCATTATGATGTCATAATGTAACATTCCATTATGATGTCATAATGCAAAATTCCATTATGATGTCATAATGTAACATTCCATTATGATGTCATAATGCAATATTCCATTATGATGTCATAATGTAACATGCCATTATGATGTCATAATGCAACATTCCATTATGATGTCATAATGTAACATTCCATTATGATGTCATAATGCAACATTCGATTATGATGTCATAATGTAAAATTCCATTATGATGTCATAATGCAAAATTCCATTATGATGTCATAATGCAAAATTCCATTATGATGTCATAATGTAAAATTCCATTATGATGTCATAATGCAAAATTCCATTATGATGTCATAATGCAAAATTCCATTATGATGTCATAATGTAAAATTCCATTATGATGTCATAATGCAAAATTCCATTATGATGTCATAATGTAACATTCCATTATGATGTCATAATGCAAAATTCCATTATGATGTCATAATGCAAAATTCTATTATGATGTCATAATGCAAAATTCCATTATGATGTCATAATGTAAAACTCCATTATGATGTCATAATGCAAAATTCCATTATGATGTCATAATGTAAAATTCCTTTATGATGTCATAATGCAAATTTCCATTATGAGGTCATAATGCAAAATTCCATTATGATGTCATAATGTGACATTCCATTATGATGTCATAATGCTAAATTCCATTATGATGTCATAATGTGACATTCCATTATGATGTCATAATGCTAAATTCCATTATGATGTCATAATGCAAAATTCCATTATGATGTCATAATGCAACATTCCATTATGATGTCATAATGTAACATTCCATTATGATGTCATAATGCAACATTCGATTATGATGTCATAATGTAAAATTCCATTATGATGTCATAATGCAAAATTCCATTATGATGTCATAATGCAAAATTCCATTATGATGTCATAATGTAAAATTCCATTATGATGTCATAATGCAAAATTCCATTATGATGTCATAATGCAAAATTCCATTATGATGTCATATTGTAAAATTCCATTATGATGTCATAATGCAAAATTCCATTATGATGTCATAATGTAACATTCCATTATGATGTCATAATGCAAAATTCCATTATGATGTCATAATGTAAAATTCCATTATGATGTCATAATGCAAAATTCCATTATGATGTCATAATGCAAAATTCCATTATGATGTCATAATGTAACATTCCATTATGATGTCATAATGTAACATTCCATTATGATGTCATAATGCAAAATTCCATTATGATGTCATAATGTAACATTCCATTATGATGTCATAATGCAAAATGCCATTATGATGTCATAATGCAAAATTCCATTATGATGTAATAATGCTAAATTCCATTATGATGTCATAATGTAACATTCCATTATGATGTCATAATGCAAAATTCCATTATGATGTCATAATGTAAAATTCCATTATGATGTCATAATGTAAAATACCATTATGATGTCATAATGCAAAATTCCATTATGATGTCATAATGTAAAATTCCATTATGATGTCATAATGCAAAATTCCATTATGATGTCATAATGCAAAATTCCATTATGATGTCATAATGTAACATTCCATTATGATGTCATAATGCAAAATTCCATTATGATGTCATAATGCAAAATTCCATTATGATGTCATAATGCAAAATTCCATTATGATGTCATAATGTAAAACTCCATTATGATGTCATAATGCAAAATTCCATTATGATGTCATAATGCAAAATTCCATTATGATGTCATAATAAAAAACTCCATTATGATGTCATAATGCAAAATTCCATTATGATGTCATAATGTAAAATTCCATTATGATATCATAATGCAAATTTCCATTATGATGTCATAATGCAAAATTCCATTATGATGTCATAATGTAACATTCCATTATGATGTCATAATGCAAAATTCCATTATGATGTCATAATGCAAAATTCCATTATGATGTCATAATGTAACATTCCATTATGATGTCATAATGCAAAATTCCATTATGATATCATAATGTAAAATTCTATTATGATGTCATAATCAAACATCCCATTATGATGTCATAATGCAAAATTCCATTATGATGTCATAATGTAACATCCCATTATGATGTCATAATGTAAAATTCCATTATGATGTCATAATGTAAAATACCATTATGATGTCATAATGCAAAATTCCATTATGATGTCATAATGTAAAATTCCATTATGATGTCATAATGCAAAATTCCATTATGATGTCATAATTCAAAATTCCATTATGATGTTATAATGTAACATTCCATTATGATGTCATAATGCAAAATTCCATTATGATGTCATAATGTAACATTCCATTATGATGTCATAATGCAAAATTCCATTATGATGTCATAATGTAACATTCCATTATGATGTCATAATGCAAAATTCCATTATGATGTCATAATGTAACATTCCATTATGATGTCATAATGCAAAATTCCATTATGATGTCATAATGCAACATTCCATTATGATGTCATAATGCAAAATTCCATTATGATGTCATAATGCAACATTCCATTTTGATGTCATAATGTAACATTCCATTATGATGTCATAATGCAACATTCCATTATGATGTCATAACGTAACATTCCATTATGATGTCATAATGCAAAATTCCATTATGATGTCATAATGTAACATTCCATTATGATGTCATAATACAAAATTCCATTGTGATGTCATAATGTAAAATTCCATTATGATGTCATAATGCAAAATTCCATTATGATGTCATAATGTAAAATTCCATTATGATGTCATATTGCAAAATTCCATTATGATGTCATAATGCAAAATTCCATTATGATGTCATAATGTAAAATTCCATTATGATGTCATAATGTAAAATTCCATTATGATGTCATAATGTAACATCCCATTATGATGTCATAATGCAAAATTCCATTATGATGTCATAATGTAACATTCCATTATGATGTCATAATGCAAAATTCCATTATGATGTCATAATGCAATATTACATTACGATGTCATAATGTAACATGCCATTATGATGTCATAATGCAACATTCCATTATAATGTCATAATGTAACATTCCATTATGATGTCATAATGCAACATTCGATTATGATGTCATAATGTAAAATTCCATTATGATGTCATAATGCAAAATTCCATTATGATGTCATAATGTAAAATTCCATTATGATGTCATAATGCAAAATTCCATTATGATGTCATAATGCAGAATTCCATTATGATGTCATATTGTAAAATTCCATTATGATGTCATAATGCAAAATTCCATTATGATGTCATAATGTAAAATTCCATTATGATGTCATAATGTAAAATACCATTATGATGTCATAATGCAAAATTCCATTATGATGTCATAATGTAAAATTCCATTATGATGTCATAATGCAAAATTCCATTATGATGTCATAATGTAAAATTCCATTATGATGTCATAATGCAAAATTCCATTATGATGTCATAATGCAAAATTCCATTATGATGTCATAATGTAACATTCCATTATGATGTCATAATGCAAAATTCCATTATGATGTCATAATGCAAAATTCCATTATGATGTCATAATGCAAAATTCCATTATGATGTCATAATGTAAAACTCCATTATGATGTCATAATGCAAAATTCCATTATGATGTCATAATGCAAAATTCCATTATGATGTCATAATAAAAAACTCCATTATGATGTCATAATGCAAAATTCCATTATGATGTCATAATGTAAAATTCCATTATGATATCATAATGCAAATTTCCATTATGATGTCATAATGCAAAATTCCATTATGATGTCATAATGCAAAATTCCATTATGATGTCATAATGTAAAATTCCATTATGATGTCATAATGCAAAATTCCATTATGATGTCATAATGCAGAATTCCATTATGATGTCATATTGTAAAATTCCATTATGATGTCATAATGCAAAATTCCATTATGATGTCATAATGTAAAATTCCATTATGATGTCATAATGTAAAATACCATTATGATGTCATAATGCAAAATTCCATTATGATGTCATAATGCAAAATTCCATTATGATGTCATAATGTAACATTCCATTATGATGTCATAATGCAAAATTCCATTATGATGTCATAATGTAACATTCCATTATGATGTCATGATGCAAAATTCCATTATGATGTCATAATGTAACATTCCATTATGATGTCATAATGTAACGTCCCATTATGATGTCATAATGCAAAATTCCATTATGATGTCATAATGTAACGTCCCATTATGATGTCATAATGCAAAATTCCATTATGATGTCATAATGCAAAATTCCATTATGATGTCATAATGTAAAATTCCATTATGATGTCATAATGTAACATCCCATTATGATGTCATAATGCAAAATTCCATTATGATGTCATAATGTAACATTCCATTATGATGTCATAATGCAATATTCCATTATGATGTCATAATGTAACATGCCATTATGATGTCATAATGCAACATTCCATTATGATGTCATAATGTAACATTCCATTATGATGTCATAATGCAACATTCGATTATGATGTCATAATGTAAAATTCCATTATGATGTCATAATGCAAAATTCCATTATGATGTCATAATGCAAAATTCCATTATGATGTCATAATGTAAAATTCCATTATGATGTCATAATGCAAAATTCCATTATGATGTCATAATGCTAAATTCCATTATGATGTCATAATGTAAAATTCCATTATGATGTCATAATGCAAAATTCCATTATGATGTCATAATGTAACATTCCATTATGATGTCATAATGCAAAATTCCATTATGATGTCATAATGCAAAATTCTATTATGATGTCATAATGCAAAATTCCATTATGATGTCATAATGTAAAACTCCATTATGATGTCATAATGCAAAATTCCATTATGATGTCATAATGTAAAATTCCTTTATGATGTCATAATGCAAATTTCCATTATGAGGTCATAATGCAAAATTCCATTATGATGTCATAATGTGACATTCCATTATGATGTCATAATGCTAAATTCCATTATGATGTCATAATGTGACATTCCATTATGATGTCATAATGCTAAATTCCATTATGATGTCATAATGCAAAATTCCATTATGATGTCATAATGCAACATTCCATTATGATGTCATAATGTAACATTCCATTATGATGTCATAATGCAACATTCGATTATGATGTCATAATGTAAAATTCCATTATGATGTCATAATGCAAAATTCCATTATGATGTCATAATGCAAAATTCCATTATGATGTCATAATGCAAAATTCCATTATGATGTCATAATGTAACATTCCATTATGATGTCATAATGCAAAATTCCATTATGATGTCATAATGTAACATTCCATTATGATGTCATAATGCAAAATGCCATTATGATGTCATAATGCAAAATTCCATTATGATGTAATAATGCTAAATTCCATTATGATGTCATAATGTAACATTCCATTATGATGTCATAATGCAAAATTCCATTATGATGTCATAATGTAAAATTCCATTATGATGTCATAATGTAAAATACCATTATGATGTCATAATGCAAAATTCCATTATGATGTCATAATGTAAAATTCCATTATGATGTCATAATGCAAAATTCCATTATGATGTCATAATGCAAAATTCCATTATGATGTCATAATGTAACATTCCATTATGATGTCATAATGCAAAATTCCATTATGATGTCATAATGCAAAATTCCATTATGATGTCATAATGCAAAATTCCATTATGATGTCATAATGTAAAACTCCATTATGATGTCATAATGCAAAATTCCATTATGATGTCATAATGCAAAATTCCATTATGATGTCATAATAAAAAACTCCATTATGATGTCATAATGCAAAATTCCATTATGATGTCATAATGTAAAATTCCATTATGATATCATAATGCAAATTTCCATTATGATGTCATAATGCAAAATTCCATTATGATGTCATAATGTAACATTCCATTATGATGTCATAATGCAAAATTCCATTATGATGTCATATTGTAAAATTCCATTATGATGTCATAATGCAAAATTCCATTATGATGTCATAATGTAAAATTCCATTATGATGTCATAATGTAAAATACCATTATGATGTCATAATGCAAAATTCCATTATGATGTCATAATGTAACATCCCATTATGATGTCATAATGCAAAATTCCATTATGATGTCATAATGTAACATCCCATTATGATGTCATAATGCAAAATTCCATTATGATGTCATAATGTAACATCCCATTATGATGTCATAATGCAAAATTCCATTATGATGTCATAATGCAACATTCCATTATGATGTCATAATGTAACATTCCATTATGATGTCATATTGCAACTTTCCATTATGATGTCATAATTCAAAATTCCATTATGATGTTATAATGTAACATTCCATTATGATGTCATAATGCAAAATTCCATTATGATGTCATAATGTAACATTCCATTATGATGTCATAATGCAAAATTCCATTATGATGTCATAATGTAACATTCCATTATGATGTCATAATGCAAAATTCCATTATGATGTCACAATGTAACATTCCATTATGATGTCATAATGCAAAATTCCATTATGATGTCATAATGCAACATTCCATTATGATGTCATAATGCAAAATTCCATTATGATGTCATAATGCAACATTCCATTATGATGTCATAATGTAACATTCCATTATGATGTCATAATGCAACATTCCATTATGATGTCATAATGTAACATTCCATTATGATGTCATAATGCAAAATTCCATTATGATGTCATAATGTAACATTCCATTATGATGTCATAATGCAAAATTCCATTATGATGTCATAATGTAACATTCCATTATGATGTCATAATGCAAAATTCCATTATGATGTCATAATGTAACATTCCATTATGATGTCATAATGTAACGTCCCATTATGATGTCATAATGCAAAATTCCATTATGATGTCATAATGTAACGTCCCATTATGATGTCATAATGCAAAATTCCATTATGATGTCATAATGTAACATTCCATTATGATGTCATAATACAAAATTCCATTGTGATGTCATAATGTAAAATTCCATTATGATGTCATAATGCAAAATTCCATTATGATGTCATAATGTAAAATTCCATTATGATGTCATATTGCAAAATTCCATTATGATTTCATAATGCAAAATTCCATTATGATGCCATAATGTAAAATTCCATTATGATGTCATAATGTAACATCCCATTATGATGTCATAATGCAAAATTCCATTATGATGTCATAATGTAACATTCCATTATGATGTCATAATGCAAAATTCCATTATGATGTCATAATGCAATATTCCATTACGATGTCATAATGTAACATGCCATTATGATGTCATAATGCAACATTCCATTATAATGTCATAATGTAACATTCCATTATGATGTCATAATGCAAAATTCCATTATGATGTCATAATGTAACGTCCCATTATGATGTCATGATGCAAAATTCCATTATGATGTCATAATGCAAAATTCCATTATGATGTCATAATGTAAAATTCCATTATGATGTCATAATGTAACATCCCATTATGATGTCATAATGCAAAATTCCATTATGATGTCATAATGTAACATTCCATTATGATGTCATAATGCAATATTCCATTATGATGTCATAATGTAACATGCCATTATGATGTCATAATGCAACATTCCATTATGATGTCATAATGTAACATTCCATTATGATGTCATAATGCAACATTCGATTATGATGTCATAATGTAAAATTCCATTATGATGTCATAATGCAAAATTCCATTATGATGTCATAATGCAAAATTCCATTATGATGTCATAATGCAAAATTCCATTATGATGTCATAATGCAAAATTCCATTATGATGTCATAATGTAACATTCCATTATGATGTCATAATGCAAAATTCCATTATGATGTCATAATGCAAAATTCCATTATGATGTCATAATGTAACATTCCATTATGATGTCATAATGCAAAATTCCATTATGATGTCATAATGCAAAATTCTATTATGATGTCATAATGCAAAATTCCATTATGATGTCATAATGTAAAACTCCATTATGATGTCATAATGCAAAATTCCATTATGATGTCATAATGTAAAATTCCTTTATGATGTCATAATGCAAATTTCCATTATGAGGTCATAATGCAAAATTCCATTATGATGTCATAATGTGACATTCCATTATGATGTCATAATGCTAAATTCCATTATGATGTCATAATGTGACATTCCATTATGATGTCATAATGCTAAATTCCATTATGATGTCATAATGCAAAATTCCATAATGATGTCATAATGCAACATTCCATTATGATGTCATAATGTAACATTCCATTATGATGTCATAATGCAACATTCGATTATGATGTCATAATGTAAAATTCCATTATGATGTCATAATGCAAAATTCCATTATGATGTCATAATGCAAAATTCCATTATGATGTCATAATGCAAAATTCCATTATGATGTCATAATGTAACATTCCATTATGATGTCATAATGCAAAATTCCATTATGATGTCATAATGTAACATTCCATTATGATGTCATAATGCAAAATGCCATTATGATGTCATAATGCAAAATTCCATTATGATGTAATAATGCTAAATTCCATTATGATGTCATAATGTAACATTCCATTATGATGTCATAATGCAAAATTCCATTATGATGTCATAATGTAAAATTCCATTATGATGTCATAATGTAAAATACCATTATGATGTCATAATGCAAAATTCCATTATGATGTCATAATGTAAAATTCCATTATGATGTCATAATGCAAAATTCCATTATGATGTCATAATGCAAAATTCCATTATGATGTCATAATGTAACATTCCATTATGATGTCATAATGCAAAATTCCATTATGATGTCATAATGCAAAATTCCATTATGATGTCATAATGCAAAATTCCATTATGATGTCATAATGTAAAACTCCATTATGATGTCATAATGCAAAATTCCATTATGATGTCATAATGCAAAATTCCATTATGATGTCATAATAAAAAACTCCATTATGATGTCATAATGCAAAATTCCATTATGATGTCATAATGTAAAATTCCATTATGATATCATAATGCAAATTTCCATTATGATGTCATAATGCAAAATTCCATTATGATGTCATAATGTAACATTCCATTATGATGTCATAATGCAAAATTCCATTATGATGTCATAATGCAAAATTCCATTATGATGTCATAATGTAACATTCCATTATGATGTCATAATGCAAAATTCCATTATGATATCATAATGTAAAATTCTATTATGATGTCATAATCAAACATCCCATTATGATGTCATAATGCAAAATTCCATTATGATGTCATAATGTAACATCCCATTATGATGTCATAATGCAAAATTCCATTATGATGTCATAATGTAACATCCCATTATGATGTCATAATGCAAAATTCCATTATGATGTCATAATGTAACATCCCATTATGATGTCATAATGCAAAATTCCATTATGATGTCATAATGCAACATTCCATTATGATGTCATAATGTAACATTCCATTATGATGTCATATTGCAACTTTCCATTATGATGTCATAATTCAAAATTCCATTATGATGTTATAATGTAACATTCCATTATGATGTCATAATGCAAAATTCCATTATGATGTCATAATGTAACATTCCATTATGATGTCATAATGCAAAATTCCATTATGATGTCATAATGTAACATTCCATTATGATGTCATAATGCAAAATTCCATTATGATGTCATAATGTAACATTCCATTATGATGTCATAATGCAAAATTCCATTATGATGTCATAATGCAACATTCCATTATGATGTCATAATGCAAAATTCCATTATGATGTCATAATGCAACATTCCATTATGATGTCATAATGTAACATTCCATTATGATGTCATAATGCAACATTCCATTATGATGTCATAATGTAACATTCCATTATGATGTCATAATGCAAAATTCCATTATGATGTCATAATGTAACATTCCATTATGATGTCATAATGCAAAATTCCATTATGATGTCATAATGTAACATTCCATTATGATGTCATAATGTAACGTCCCATTATGATGTCATAATGCAAAATTCCATTATGATGTCATAATGTAACGTCCCATTATGATGTCATAATGCAAAATTCCATTATGATGTCATAATGTAACATTCCATTATGATGTCATAATACAAAATTCCATTGTGATGTCATAATGTAAAATTCCATTATGATGTCATAATGCAAAATTCCATTATGATGTCATAATGTAAAATTCCATTATGATGTCATATTGCAAAATTCCATTATGATGTCATAATGCAAAATTCCATTATGATGTCATAATGTAAAATTCCATTATGATGTCATAATGTAACATCCCATTATGATGTCATAATGCAAAATTCCATTATGATGTCATAATGTAACATTCCATTATGATGTCATAATGCAAAATTCCATTATGATGTCATAATGCAATATTCCATTACGATGTCATAATGTAACATGCCATTATGATGTCATAATGCAACATTCCATTATAATGTCATAATGTAACATTCCATTATGATGTCATAATGCAACATTCGATTATGATGTCATAATGTAAAATTCCATTATGATGTCATAATGCAAAATTCCATTATGATGTCATAATGCAAAATTCCATTATGATGTCATAATGTAAAATTCCATTATGATGTCATAATGCAAAATTCCATTATGATGTCATAATGCAGAATTCCATTATGATGTCATATTGTAAAATTCCATTATGATGTCATAATGCAAAATTCCATTATGATGTCATAATGTAAAATTCCATTATGATGTCATAATGTAAAATACCATTATGATGTCATAATGCAAAATTCCATTATGATGTCATAATGTAAAATTCCATTATGATGTCATAATGCAAAATTCCATTATGATGTCATAATGCAAAATTCCATTATGATGTCATAATGTAAAATTCCATTATGATGTCATAATGCAAAATTCCATTATGATGTCATAATGCAAAATTCCATTATGATGTCATAATGTAACATTCCATTATGATGTCATAATGCAAAATTCCATTATGATGTCATAATGCAAAATTCCATTATGATGTCATAATGCAAAATTCCATTATGATGTCATAATAAAAAACTCCATTATGATGTCATAATGCAAAATTCCATTATGATGTCATAATGCAAAATTCCATTATGATGTCATAATAAAAAACTCCATTATGATGTCATAATGCAAAATTCCATTATGATGTCATAATGTAAAATTCCATTATGATATCATAATGCAAATTTCCATTATGATGTCATAATGCAAAATTCCATTATGATGTCATAATGTAACATTCCATTATGATGTCATAATGCAAAATTCCATTATGATGTCATAATGTAACATTCCATTATGATGTCATAATGCAAAATTCCATTATGATGTCATAATGTAACATTCCATTATGATGTCATAATGCAAAATTCCATTATGATGATATAATGTAACATTCCATTATGATGTCATAATGCAAAATTCCATTATGATGTCATAATGTAACATTCCATTATGATGTCATAATGCAATATTCCATTATGATGTCATAATGTAACATGCCATTATGATGTCATAATGCAACATTCCATTATGATGTCATAATGTAACATTCCATTATGATGTCATAATGCAACATTCGATTATGATGTCATAATGTAAAATTCCATTATGATGTCATAATGCAAAATTCCATTATGATGTCATAATGCAAAATTCCATTATGATGTCATAATGTAAAATTCCATTATGATGTCATAATGCAAAATTCCATTATGATGTCATTATGTAACATTCCATTATGATGTCATAATGCAAAATTCCATTATGATGTCATAATGCAAAATTCCATTATGATGTCATAATGTAACATTCCATTATGATGTCATAATGCAAAATTCCATTATGATGTCATAATGCAAAATTCTATTATGATGTCATAATGCAAAATTCCATTATGATGTCATAATGTAAAACTCCATTATGATGTCATAATGCAAAATTCTATTATGATGTCATAATGTAAAATTCCTTTATGATGTCATAATGCAAATTTCCATTATGAGGTCATAATGCAAAATTCCATTATGATGTCATAATGTGACATTCCATTATGATGTCATAATGCTAAATTCCATTATGATGTCATAATGTGACATTCCATTATGATGTCATAATGCTAAATTCCATTATGATGTCATAATGCAAAATTCCATAATGATGTCATAATGCAACATTCCATTATGATGTCATAATGTAACATTCCATTATGATGTCATAATGCAACATTCGATTATGATGTCATAATGTAAAATTCCATTATGATGTCATAATGCAAAATTCCATTATGATGTCATAATGCAAAATTCCATTATGATGTCATAATGCAAAATTCCATTATGATGTCATAATGTAACATTCCATTATGATGTCATAATGCAAAATTCCATTATGATGTCATAATGTAACATTCCATTATGATGTCATAATGCAAAATGCCATTATGATGTCATAATGCAAAATTCCATTATGATGTAATAATGCTAAATTCCATTATGATGTCATAATGTAACATTCCATTATGATGTCATAATGCAAAATTCCATTATGATGTCATAATGTAAAATTCCATTATGATGTCATAATGTAAAATACCATTATGATGTCATAATGCAAAATTCCATTATGATGTCATAATGTAAAATTCCATTATGATGTCATAATGCAAAATTCCATTATGATGTCATAATGCAAAATTCCATTATGATGTCATTATGTAACATTCCATTATGATGTCATAATGCAAAATTCCATTATGATGTCATAATGCAAAATTCCATTATGATGTCATAATGCAAAATTCCATTATGATGTCATAATGTAAAACTCCATTATGATGTCATAATGCAAAATTCCATTATGATGTCATAATGCAAAATTCCATTATGATGTCATAATAAAAAACTCCATTATGATGTCATAATGCAAAATTCCATTATGATGTCATAATGTAAAATTCCATTATGATATCATAATGCAAATTTCCATTATGATGTCATAATGCAAAATTCCATTATGATGTCATAATGTAACATTCCATTATGATGTCATAATGCAAAATTCCATTATGATGTCATAATGCAAATTCCATTATGATGTCATAATGTAACATTCCATTATGATGTCATAATGCAAAATTCCATTATGATATCATAATGTAAAATTCTATTATGATGTCATAATCAAACATCCCATTATGATGTCATAATGCAAAATTCCATTATGATGTCATAATGTAACATCCCATTATGATGTCATAATGCAAAATTCCATTATGATGTCATAATGCAACATTCCATTATGATGTCATAATGTAACATTCCATTATGATGTCATATTGCAACTTTCCATTATGATGTCATAATTCAAAATTCCATTATGATGTTATAATGTAACATTCCATTATGATGTCATAATGCAAAATTCCATTATGATGTCATAATGTAACATTCCATTATGATGTCATAATGCAAAATTCCATTATGATGTCATAATGTAACATTCCATTATGATGTCATAATGCAAAATTCCATTATGATGTCATAATGTAACATTCCATTATGATGTCATAATGCAAAATTCCATTATGATGTCATAATGCAACATTCCATTATGATGTCATAATGCAAAATTCCATTATGATGTCATAATGCAACATTCCATTATGATGTCATAATGTAACATTCCATTATGATGTCATAATGCAACATTCCATTATGATGTCATAATGTAACATTCCATTATGATGTCATAATGCAAAATTCCATTATGATGTCATAATGTAACATTCCATTATGATGTCATAATGCAAAATTCCATTATGATGTCATAATGTAACATTCCATTATGATGTCATAATGCAAAATTCCATTATGATGTCATAATGTAACATTCCATTATGATGTCATAATGTAACGTCCCATTATGATGTCATAATGCAAAATTCCATTATGATGTCATAATGTAACATTCCATTATGATGTCATAATGCAAAATTCCATTATGATGTCATAATGCAAAATTCCATTATGATGTCATAATGTAAAATTCCATTATGATGTCATAATGCAAAATTCCATTATGATGTCATAATGCAAAATTCCATTATGATGTCATAATGTAACATTCCATTATGATGTCATAATGCAAAATTCCATTATGATGTCATAATGCAAAATTCCATTATGATGTCATAATGCAAAATTCCATTATGATGTCATAATAAAAAACTCCATTATGATGTCATAATGCAAAATTCCATTATGATGTCATAATGCAAAATTCCATTATGATGTCATAATAAAAAACTCCATTATGATGTCATAATGCAAAATTCCATTATGATGTCATAATGTAAAATTCCATTATGATATCATAATGCAAATTTCCATTATGATGTCATAATGCAAAATTCCATTATGATGTCATAATGTAACATTCCATTATGATGTCATAATGCAAAATTCCATTATGATGTCATAATGTAACATTCCATTATGATGTCATAATGCAAAATTCCATTATGATGTCATAATGTAACATTCCATTATGATGTCATAATGCAAAATTCCATTATGATGATATAATGTAACATTCCATTATGATGTCATAATGCAAAATTCCATTATGATGTCATAATGTAACATTCCATTATGATGTCATAATGCAATATTCCATTATGATGTCATAATGTAACATGCCATTATGATGTCATAATGCAACATTCCATTATGATGTCATAATGTAACATTCCATTATGATGTCATAATGCAACATTCGATTATGATGTCATAATGTAAAATTCCATTATGATGTCATAATGCAAAATTCCATTATGATGTCATAATGCAAAATTCCATTATGATGTCATAATGTAAAATTCCATTATGATGTCATAATGCAAAATTCCATTATGATGTCATTATGTAACATTCCATTATGATGTCATAATGCAAAATTCCATTATGATGTCATAATGCAAAATTCCATTATGATGTCATAATGTAACATTCCATTATGATGTCATAATGCAAAATTCCATTATGATGTCATAATGCAAAATTCTATTATGATGTCATAATGCAAAATTCCATTATGATGTCATAATGTAAAACTCCATTATGATGTCATAATGCAAAATTCTATTATGATGTCATAATGTAAAATTCCTTTATGATGTCATAATGCAAATTTCCATTATGAGGTCATAATGCAAAATTCCATTATGATGTCATAATGTGACATTCCATTATGATGTCATAATGCTAAATTCCATTATGATGTCATAATGTGACATTCCATTATGATGTCATAATGCTAAATTCCATTATGATGTCATAATGCAAAATTCCATAATGATGTCATAATGCAACATTCCATTATGATGTCATAATGTAACATTCCATTATGATGTCATAATGCAACATTCGATTATGATGTCATAATGTAAAATTCCATTATGATGTCATAATGCAAAATTCCATTATGATGTCATAATGCAAAATTCCATTATGATGTCATAATGCAAAATTCCATTATGATGTCATAATGTAACATTCCATTATGATGTCATAATGCAAAATTCCATTATGATGTCATAATGTAACATTCCATTATGATGTCATAATGCAAAATGCCATTATGATGTCATAATGCAAAATTCCATTATGATGTAATAATGCTAAATTCCATTATGATGTCATAATGTAACATTCCATTATGATGTCATAATGCAAAATTCCATTATGATGTCATAATGTAAAATTCCATTATGATGTCATAATGTAAAATACCATTATGATGTCATAATGCAAAATTCCATTATGATGTCATAATGTAAAATTCCATTATGATGTCATAATGCAAAATTCCATTATGATGTCATAATGCAAAATTCCATTATGATGTCATAATGTAACATTCCATTATGATGTCATAATGCAAAATTCCATTATGATGTCATAATGCAAAATTCCATTATGATGTCATAATGCAAAATTCCATTATGATGTCATAATGTAAAACTCCATTATGATGTCATAATGCAAAATTCCATTATGATGTCATAATGCAAAATTCCATTATGATGTCATAATAAAAAACTCCATTATGATGTCATAATGCAAAATTCCATTATGATGTCATAATGTAAAATTCCATTATGATATCATAATGCAAATTTCCATTATGATGTCATAATGCAAAATTCCATTATGATGTCATAATGTAACATTCCATTATGATGTCATAATGCAAAATTCCATTATGATGTCATAATGCAAAATTCCATTATGATGTCATAATGTAACATTCCATTATGATGTCATAATGCAAAATTCCATTATGATATCATAATGTAAAATTCTATTATGATGTCATAATCAAACATCCCATTATGATGTCATAATGCAAAATTCCATTATGATGTCATAATGTAACATCCCATTATGATGTCATAATGCAAAATTCCATTATGATGTCATAATGCAACATTCCATTATGATGTCATAATGTAACATTCCATTATGATGTCATATTGCAACTTTCCATTATGATGTCATAATTCAAAATTCCATTATGATGTTATAATGTAACATTCCATTATGATGTCATAATGCAAAATTCCATTATGATGTCATAATGTAACATTCCATTATGATGTCATAATGCAAAATTCCATTATGATGTCATAATGTAACATTCCATTATGATGTCATAATGCAAAATTCCATTATGATGTCATAATGTAACATTCCATTATGATGTCATAATGCAAAATTCCATTATGATGTCATAATGCAACATTCCATTATGATGTCATAATGCAAAATTCCATTATGATGTCATAATGCAACATTCCATTATGATGTCATAATGTAACATTCCATTATGATGTCATAATGCAACATTCCATTATGATGTCATAATGTAACATTCCATTATGATGTCATAATGCAAAATTCCATTATGATGTCATAATGTAACATTCCATTATGATGTCATAATGCAAAATTCCATTATGATGTCATAATGTAACATTCCATTATGATGTCATAATGCAAAATTCCATTATGATGTCATAATGTAACATTCCATTATGATGTCATAATGTAACGTCCCATTATGATGTCATAATGCAAAATTCCATTATGATGTCATAATGTAACGTCCCATTATGATGTCATAATGCAAAATTCCATTATGATGTCATAATGTAACATTCCATTATGATGTCATAATACAAAATTCCATTGTGATGTCATAATGTAAAATTCCATTATGATGTCATAATGCAAAATTCCATTATGATGTCATAATGTAAAATTCCATTATGATGTCATATTGCAAAATTCCATTATGATGTCATAATGCAAAATTCCATTATGATGTCATAATGTAAAATTCCATTATGATGTCATAATGTAACATCCCATTATGATGTCATAATGCAAAATTCCATTATGATGTCATAATGTAACATTCCATTATGATGTCATAATGCAAAATTCCATTATGATGTCATAATGCAATATTCCATTACGATGTCATAATGTAACATGCCATTATGATGTCATAATGCAACATTCCATTATAATGTCATAATGTAACATTCCATTATGATGTCATAATGCAACATTCGATTATGATGTCATAATGTAAAATTCCATTATGATGTCATAATGCAAAATTCCATTATGATGTCATAATGCAAAATTCCATTATGATGTCATAATGTAAAATTCCATTATGATGTCATAATGCAAAATTCCATTATGATGTCATAATGCAGAATTCCATTATGATGTCATATTGTAAAATTCCATTATGATGTCATAATGCAAAATTCCATTATGATGTCATAATGTAAAATTCCATTATGATGTCATAATGTAAAATACCATTATGATGTCATAATGCAAAATTCCATTATGATGTCATAATGTAAAATTCCATTATGATGTCATAATGCAAAATTCCATTATGATGTCATAATGCAAAATTCCATTATGATGTCATAATGTAAAATTCCATTATGATGTCATAATGCAAAATTCCATTATGATGTCATAATGCAAAATTCCATTATGATGTCATAATGTAACATTCCATTATGATGTCATAATGCAAAATTCCATTATGATGTCATAATGCAAAATTCCATTATGATGTCATAATGCAAAATTCCATTATGATGTCATAATAAAAAACTCCATTATGATGTCATAATGCAAAATTCCATTATGATGTCATAATGCAAAATTCCATTATGATGTCATAATAAAAAACTCCATTATGATGTCATAATGCAAAATTCCATTATGATGTCATAATGTAAAATTCCATTATGATATCATAATGCAAATTTCCATTATGATGTCATAATGCAAAATTCCATTATGATGTCATAATGTAACATTCCATTATGATGTCATAATGCAAAATTCCATTATGATGTCATAATGTAACATTCCATTATGATGTCATAATGCAAAATTCCATTATGATGTCATAATGTAACATTCCATTATGATGTCATAATGCAAAATTCCATTATGATGATATAATGTAACATTCCATTATGATGTCATAATGCAAAATTCCATTATGATGTCATAATGTAACATTCCATTATGATGTCATAATGCAATATTCCATTATGATGTCATAATGTAACATGCCATTATGATGTCATAATGCAACATTCCATTATGATGTCATAATGTAACATTCCATTATGATGTCATAATGCAACATTCGATTATGATGTCATAATGTAAAATTCCATTATGATGTCATAATGCAAAATTCCATTATGATGTCATAATGCAAAATTCCATTATGATGTCATAATGTAAAATTCCATTATGATGTCATAATGCAAAATTCCATTATGATGTCATTATGTAACATTCCATTATGATGTCATAATGCAAAATTCCATTATGATGTCATAATGCAAAATTCCATTATGATGTCATAATGTAACATTCCATTATGATGTCATAATGCAAAATTCCATTATGATGTCATAATGCAAAATTCTATTATGATGTCATAATGCAAAATTCCATTATGATGTCATAATGTAAAACTCCATTATGATGTCATAATGCAAAATTCCATTATGATGTCATAATGTAAAATTCCTTTATGATGTCATAATGCAAATTTCCATTATGAGGTCATAATGCAAAATTCCATTATGATGTCATAATGTGACATTCCATTATGATGTCATAATGCTAAATTCCATTATGATGTCATAATGTGACATTCCATTATGATGTCATAATGCTAAATTCCATTATGATGTCATAATGCAAAATTCCATAATGATGTCATAATGCAACATTCCATTATGATGTCATAATGTAACATTCCATTATGATGTCATAATGCAACATTCGATTATGATGTCATAATGTAAAATTCCATTATGATGTCATAATGCAAAATTCCATTATGATGTCATAATGCAAAATTCCATTATGATGTCATAATGCAAAATTCCATTATGATGTCATAATGTAACATTCCATTATGATGTCATAATGCAAAATTCCATTATGATGTCATAATGTAACATTCCATTATGATGTCATAATGCAAAATGCCATTATGATGTCATAATGCAAAATTCCATTATGATGTAATAATGCTAAATTCCATTATGATGTCATAATGTAACATTCCATTATGATGTCATAATGCAAAATTCCATTATGATGTCATAATGTAAAATTCCATTATGATGTCATAATGTAAAATACCATTATGATGTCATAATGCAAAATTCCATTATGATGTCATAATGTAAAATTCCATTATGATGTCATAATGCAAAATTCCATTATGATGTCATAATGCAAAATTCCATTATGATGTCATAATGTAACATTCCATTATGATGTCATAATGCAAAATTCCATTATGATGTCATAATGCAAAATTCCATTATGATGTCATAATGCAAAATTCCATTATGATGTCATAATGTAAAACTCCATTATGATGTCATAATGCAAAATTCCATTATGATGTCATAATGCAAAATTCCATTATGATGTCATAATAAAAAACTCCATTATGATGTCATAATGCAAAATTCCATTATGATGTCATAATGTAAAATTCCATTATGATATCATAATGCAAATTTCCATTATGATGTCATAATGCAAAATTCCATTATGATGTCATAATGTAACATTCCATTATGATGTCATAATGCAAAATTCCATTATGATGTCATAATGCAAAATTCCATTATGATGTCATAATGTAACATTCCATTATGATGTCATAATGCAAAATTCCATTATGATATCATAATGTAAAATTCTATTATGATGTCATAATCAAACATCCCATTATGATGTCATAATGCAAAATTCCATTATGATGTCATAATGTAACATCCCATTATGATGTCATAATGCAAAATTCCATTATGATGTCATAATGTAACATCCCATTATGATGTCATAATGCAAAATTCCATTATGATGTCATAATGTAACATCCCATTATGATGTCATAATGCAAAATTCCATTATGATGTCATAATGCAACATTCCATTATGATGTCATAATGTAACATTCCATTATGATGTCATATTGCAACTTTCCATTATGATGTCATAATTCAAAATTCCATTATGATGTTATAATGTAACATTCCATTATGATGTCATAATGCAAAATTCCATTATGATGTCATAATGTAACATTCCATTATGATGTCATAATGCAAAATTCCATTATGATGTCATAATGTAACATTCCATTATGATGTCATAATGCAAAATTCCATTATGATGTCATAATGTAACATTCCATTATGATGTCATAATGCAAAATTCCATTATGATGTCATAATGCTAAATTCCATTATGATGTCATAATGCAAAATTCCATTATGATGTCATAATGCAACATTCCATTATGATGTCATAATGTAACATTCCATTATGATGTCATAATGCAACATTCGATTATGATGTCATAATGTAAAATTCCATTATGATGTCATAATGCAAAATTCCATTATGATGTCATAATGCAAAATTCCATTATGATGTCATAATGCAAAATTCCATTATGATGTCATAATGTAACATTCCATTATGATGTCATAATGCAAAATTCCATTATGATGTCATAATGTAACATTCCATTATGATGTCATAATGCAAAATGCCATTATGATGTCATAATGCAAAATTCCATTATGATGTAATAATGCTAAATTCCATTATGATGTCATAATGTAACATTCCATTATGATGTCATAATGCAAAATTCCATTATGATGTCATAATGTAAAATTCCATTATGATGTCATAATGTAAAATACCATTATGATGTCATAATGCAAAATTCCATTATGATGTCATAATGTAAAATTCCATTATGATGTCATAATGCAAAATTCCATTATGATGTCATAATGCAAAATTCCATTATGATGTCATAATGTAACATTCCATTATGATGTCATAATGCAAAATTCCATTATGATGTCATAATGCAAAATTCCATTATGATGTCATAATGCAAAATTCCATTATGATGTCATAATGTAAAACTCCATTATGATGTCATAATGCAAAATTCCATTATGATGTCATAATGCAAAATTCCATTATGATGTCATAATAAAAAACTCCATTATGATGTCATAATGCAAAATTCCATTATGATGTCATAATGTAAAATTCCATTATGATATCATAATGCAAATTTCCATTATGATGTCATAATGCAAAATTCCATTATGATGTCATAATGTAACATTCCATTATGATGTCATAATGCAAAATTCCATTATGATGTCATAATGCAAAATTCCATTATGATGTCATAATGTAACATTCCATTATGATGTCATAATGCAAAATTCCATTATGATATCATAATGTAAAATTCTATTATGATGTCATAATCAAACATCCCATTATGATGTCATAATGCAAAATTCCATTATGATGTCATAATGTAACATCCCATTATGATGTCATAATGCAAAATTCCATTATGATGTCATAATGTAACATCCCATTATGATGTCATAATGCAAAATTCCATTATGATGTCATAATGTAACATCCCATTATGATGTCATAATGCAAAATTCCATTATGATGTCATAATGCAACATTCCATTATGATGTCATAATGTAACATTCCATTATGATGTCATATTGCAACTTTCCATTATGATGTCATAATTCAAAATTCCATTATGATGTTATAATGTAACATTCCATTATGATGTCATAATGCAAAATTCCATTATGATGTCATAATGTAACATTCCATTATGATGTCATAATGCAAAATTCCATTATGATGTCATAATGTAACATTCCATTATGATGTCATAATGCAAAATTCCATTATGATGTCATAATGTAACATTCCATTATGATGTCATAATGCAAAATTCCATTATGATGTCATAATGCAACATTCCATTATGATGTCATAATGCAAAATTCCATTATGATGTCATAATGCAACATTCCATTATGATGTCATAATGTAACATTCCATTATGATGTCATAATGCAACATTCCATTATGATGTCATAATGTAACATTCCATTATGATGTCATAATGCAAAATTCCATTATGATGTCATAATGTAACATTCCATTATGATGTCATAATGCAAAATTCCATTATGATGTCATAATGTAACATTCCATTATGATGTCATAATGCAAAATTCCATTATGATGTCATAATGTAACATTCCATTATGATGTCATAATGTAACGTCCCATTATGATGTCATAATGCAAAATTCCATTATGATGTCATAATGTAACGTCCCATTATGATGTCATAATGCAAAATTCCATTATGATGTCATAATGTAACATTCCATTATGATGTCATAATACAAAATTCCATTGTGATGTCATAATGTAAAATTCCATTATGATGTCATAATGCAAAATTCCATTATGATGTCATAATGTAAAATTCCATTATGATGTCATATTGCAAAATTCCATTATGATTTCATAATGCAAAATTCCATTATGATGTCATAATGTAAAATTCCATTATGATGTCATAATGTAACATCCCATTATGATGTCATAATGCAAAATTCCATTATGATGTCATAATGTAACATTCCATTATGATGTCACAATGCAAAATTCCATTATGATGTCATAATGCAATATTCCATTACGATGTCATAATGTAACATGCCATTATGATGTCATAATGCAACATTCCATTATAATGTCATAATGTAACATTCCATTATGATGTCATAATGCAAAATTCCATTATGATGTCATAATGTAACGTCCCATTATGATGTCATAATGCAAAATTCCATTATGATGTCATAATGCAAAATTCCATTATGATGTCATAATGTAAAATTCCATTATGATGTCATAATGTAACATCCCATTATGATGTCATAATGCAAAATTCCATTATGATGTCATAATGTAACATTCCATTATGATGTCATAATGCAATATTCCATTATGATGTCATAATGTAACATGCCATTATGATGTCATAATGCAACATTCCATTATGATGTCATAATGTAACATTCCATTATGATGTCATAATGCAACATTCGATTATGATGTCATAATGTAAAATTCCATTATGATGTCATAATGCAAAATTCCATTATGATGTCATAATGCAAAATTCCATTATGATGTCATAATGTAAAATTCCATTATGATGTCATAATGCAAAATTCCATTATGATGTCATAATGTAACATTCCATTATGATGTCATAATGCAAAATTCCATTATGATGTCATAATGCAAAATTCCATTATGATGTCATAATGTAACATTCCATTATGATGTCATAATGCAAAATTCCATTATGATGTCATAATGCAAAATTCTATTATGATGTCATAATGCAAAATTCCATTATGATGTCATAATGTAAAACTCCATTATGATGTCATAATGCAAAATTCCATTATGATGTCATAATGTAAAATTCCTTTATGATGTCATAATGCAAATTTCCATTATGAGGTCATAATGCAAAATTCCATTATGATGTCATAATGTGACATTCCATTATGATGTCATAATGCTAAATTCCATTATGATGTCATAATGTGACATTCCATTATGATGTCATAATGCTAAATTCCATTATGATGTCATAATGCAAAATTCCATAATGATGTCATAATGCAACATTCCATTATGATGTCATAATGTAACATTCCATTATGATGTCATAATGCAACATTCGATTATGATGTCATAATGTAAAATTCCATTATGATGTCATAATGCAAAATTCCATTATGATGTCATAATGCAAAATTCCATTACGATGTCATAATGCAAAATTCCATTATGATGTCATAATGTAACATTCCATTATGATGTCATAATGCAAAATTCCATTATGATGTCATAATGTAACATTCCATTATGATGTCATAATGCAAAATGCCATTATGATGTCATAATGCAAAATTCCATTATGATGTAATAATGCTAAATTCCATTATGATGTCATAATGTAACATTCCATTATGATGTCATAATGCAAAATTCCATTATGATGTCATAATGTAAAATTCCATTATGATGTCATAATGTAAAATACCATTATGATGTCATAATGCAAAATTCCATTATGATGTCATAATGTAAAATTCCATTATGATGTCATAATGCAAAATTCCATTATGATGTCATAATGCAAAATTCCATTATGATGTCATAATGTAACATTCCATTATGATGTCATAATGCAAAATTCCATTATGATGTCATAATGCAAAATTCCATTATGATGTCATAATGTAAAACTCCATTATGATGTCATAATGCAAAATTCCATTATGATGTCATAATGCAAAATTCCATTATGATGTCATAATAAAAAACTCCATTATGATGTCATAATGCAAAATTCCATTATGATGTCATAATGTAAAATTCCATTATGATATCATAATGCAAATTTCCATTATGATGTCATAATGCAAAATTCCATTATGATGTCATAATGTAACATTCCATTATGATGTCATAATGCAAAATTCCATTATGATGTCATAATGCAAAATTCCATTATGATGTCATAATGTAACATTCCATTATGATGTCATAATGCAAAATTCCATTATGATATCATAATGTAAAATTCTATTATGATGTCATAATCAAACATCCCATTATGATGTCATAATGCAAAATTCCATTATGATGTCATAATGTAACATCCCATTATGATGTCATAATGCAAAATTCCATTATGATGTCATAATGTAACATCCCATTATGATGTCATAATGCAAAATTCCATTATGATGTCATAATGTAACATCCCATTATGATGTCATAATGCAAAATTCCATTATGATGTCATAATGCAACATTCCATTATGATGTCATAATGTAACATTCCATTATGATGTCATATTGCAACTTTCCATTATGATGTCATAATTCAAAATTCCATTATGATGTTATAATGTAACATTCCATTATGATGTCATAATGCAAAATTCCATTATGATGTCATAATGTAACATTCCATTATGATGTCATAATGCAAAATTCCATTATGATGTCATAATGTAACATTCCATTATGATGTCATAATGCAAAATTCCATTATGATGTCATAATGTAACATTCCATTATGATGTCATAATGCAAAATTCCATTATGATGTCATAATGCAACATTCCATTATGATGTCATAATGCAAAATTCCATTATGATGTCATAATGCAACATTCCATTATGATGTCATAATGTAACATTCCATTATGATGTCATAATGCAACATTCCATTATGATGTCATAATGTAACATTCCATTATGATGTCATAATGCAAAATTCCATTATGATGTCATAATGTAACATTCCATTATGATGTCATAATGCAAAATTCCATTATGATGTCATAATGTAACATTCCATTATGATGTCATAATGCAAAATTCCATTATGATGTCATAATGTAACATTCCATTATGATGTCATAATGTAACGTCCCATTATGATGTCATAATGCAAAATTCCATTATGATGTCATAATGTAACGTCCCATTATGATGTCATAATGCAAAATTCCATTATGATGTCATAATGTAACATTCCATTATGATGTCATAATACAAAATTCCATTGTGATGTCATAATGTAAAATTCCATTATGATGTCATAATGCAAAATTCCATTATGATGTCATAATGTAAAATTCCATTATGATGTCATATTGCAAAATTCCATTATGATGTCATAATGCAAAATTCCATTATGATGTCATAATGTAAAATTCCATTATGATGTCATAATGTAACATCCCATTATGATGTCATAATGCAAAATTCCATTATGATGTCATAATGTAACATTCCATTATGATGTCATAATGCAAAATTCCATTATGATGTCATAATGCAATATTCCATTACGATGTCATAATGTAACATGCCATTATGATGTCATAATGCAACATTCCATTATAATGTCATAATGTAACATTCCATTATGATGTCATAATGCAACATTCGATTATGATGTCATAATGTAAAATTCCATTATGATGTCATAATGCAAAATTCCATTATGATGTCATAATGCAAAATTCCATTATGATGTCATAATGTAAAATTCCATTATGATGTCATAATGCAAAATTCCATTATGATGTCATAATGCAGAATTCCATTATGATGTCATATTGTAAAATTCCATTATGATGTCATAATGCAAAATTCCATTATGATGTCATAATGTAAAATTCCATTATGATGTCATAATGTAAAATACCATTATGATGTCATAATGCAAAATTCCATTATGATGTCATAATGTAAAATTCCATTATGATGTCATAATGCAAAATTCCATTATGATGTCATAATGCAAAATTCCATTATGATGTCATAATGTAAAATTCCATTATGATGTCATAATGCAAAATTCCATTATGATGTCATAATGCAAAATTCCATTATGATGTCATAATGTAACATTCCATTATGATGTCATAATGCAAAATTCCATTATGATGTCATAATGCAAAATTCCATTATGATGTCATAATGCAAAATTCCATTATGATGTCATAATAAAAAACTCCATTATGATGTCATAATGCAAAATTCCATTATGATGTCATAATGCAAAATTCCATTATGATGTCATAATAAAAAACTCCATTATGATGTCATAATGCAAAATTCCATTATGATGTCATAATGTAAAATTCCATTATGATATCATAATGCAAATTTCCATTATGATGTCATAATGCAAAATTCCATTATGATGTCATAATGTAACATTCCATTATGATGTCATAATGCAAAATTCCATTATGATGTCATAATGTAACATTCCATTATGATGTCATAATGCAAAATTCCATTATGATGTCATAATGTAACATTCCATTATGATGTCATAATGCAAAATTCCATTATGATGATATAATGTAACATTCCATTATGATGTCATAATGCAAAATTCCATTATGATGTCATAATGTAACATTCCATTATGATGTCATAATGCAATATTCCATTATGATGTCATAATGTAACATGCCATTATGATGTCATAATGCAACATTCCATTATGATGTCATAATGTAACATTCCATTATGATGTCATAATGCAACATTCGATTATGATGTCATAATGTAAAATTCCATTATGATGTCATAATGCAAAATTCCATTATGATGTCATAATGCAAAATTCCATTATGATGTCATAATGTAAAATTCCATTATGATGTCATAATGCAAAATTCCATTATGATGTCATAATGTAACATTCCATTATGATGTCATAATGCAAAATTCCATTATGATGTCATAATGCAAAATTCCATTATGATGTCATAATGTAACATTCCATTATGATGTCATAATGCAAAATTCCATTATGATGTCATAATGCAAAATTCTATTATGATGTCATAATGCAAAATTCCATTATGATGTCATAATGCAAAATTCCATTATGATGTCATAATGTAACATTCCATTATGATGTCATAATGCAAAATTCCATTATGATGTCATAATGTAACATTCCATTATGATGTCATAATGCAAAATGCCATTATGATGTCATAATGCAAAATTCCATTATGATGTAATAATGCTAAATTCCATTATGATGTCATAATGTAACATTCCATTATGATGTCATAATGCAAAATTCCATTATGATGTCATAATGTAAAATTCCATTATGATGTCATAATGTAAAATACCATTATGATGTCATAATGCAAAATTCCATTATGATGTCATAATGTAAAATTCCATTATGATGTCATAATGCAAAATACCATTATGATGTCATAATGCAAAATTCCATTATGATGTCATAATGTAACATTCCATTATGATGTCATAATGCAAAATTCCATTATGATGTCATAATGCAAAATTCCATTATGATGTCATAATGCAAAATTCCATTATGATGTCATAATGTAAAACTCCATTATGATGTCATAATGCAAAATTCCATTATGATGTCATAATGCAAAATTCCATTATGATGTCATAATAAAAAACTCCATTATGATGTCATAATGCAAAATTCCATTATGATGTCATAATGTAAAATTCCATTATGATATCATAATGCAAATTTCCATTATGATGTCATAATGCAAAATTCCATTATGATGTCATAATGTAACATTCCATTATGATGTCATAATGCAAAATTCCATTATGATGTCATAATGCAAAATTCCATTATGATGTCATAATGTAACATTCCATTATGATGTCATAATGCAAAATTCCATTATGATATCATAATGTAAAATTCTATTATGTCATAATCAAACATCCCATTATGATGTCATAATGCAAAATTCCATTATGATGTCATAATGTAACATCCCATTATGATGTCATAATGCAAAATTCCATTATGATGTCATAATGTAACATCCCATTATGATGTCATAATGCAAAATTCCATTATGATGTCATAATGTAACATCCCATTATGATGTCATAATGCAAAATTCCATTATGATGTCATAATGCAACATTCCATTATGATGTCATAATGTAACATTCCATTATGATGTCATATTGCAACTTTCCATTATGATGTCATAATTCAAAATTCCATTATGATGTTATAATGTAACATTCCATTATGATGTCATAATGCAAAATTCCATTATGATGTCATAATGTAACATTCCATTATGATGTCATAATGCAAAATTCCATTATGATGTCATAATGTAACATTCCATTATGATGTCATAATGCAAAATTCCATTATGATGTCATAATGTAACATTCCATTATGATGTCATAATGCAAAATTCCATTATGATGTCATAATGCAACATTCCATTATGATGTCATAATGCAAAATTCCATTATGATGTCATAATGCAACATTCCATTATGATGTCATAATGTAACATTCCATTATGATGTCATAATGCAACATTCCATTATGATGTCATAATGTAACATTCCATTATGATGTCATAATGCAAAATTCCATTATGATGTCATAATGTAACATTCCATTATGATGTCATAATGCAAAATTCCATTATGATGTCATAATGTAACATTCCATTATGATGTCATAATGCAAAATTCCATTATGATGTCATAATGTAACATTCCATTATGATGTCATAATGTAACGTCCCATTATGATGTCATAATGCAAAATTCCATTATGATGTCATAATGTAACGTCCCATTATGATGTCATAATGCAAAATTCCATTATGATGTCATAATGTAACATTCCATTATGATGTCATAATACAAAATTCCATTGTGATGTCATAATGTAAAATTCCATTATGATGTCATAATGCAAAATTCCATTATGATGTCATAATGTAAAATTCCATTATGATGTCATATTGCAAAATTCCATTATGATGTCATAATGCAAAATTCCATTATGATGTCATAATGTAAAATTCCATTATGATGTCATAATGTAACATCCCATTATGATGTCATAATGCAAAATTCCATTATGATGTCATAATGTAACATTCCATTATGATGTCATAATGCAAAATTCCATTATGATGTCATAATGCAATATTCCATTACGATGTCATAATGTAACATGCCATTATGATGTCATAATGCAACATTCCATTATAATGTCATAATGTAACATTCCATTATGATGTCATAATGCAACATTCGATTATGATGTCATAATGTAAAATTCCATTATGATGTCATAATGCAAAATTCCATTATGATGTCATAATGCAAAATTCCATTATGATGTCATAATGTAAAATTCCATTATGATGTCATAATGCAAAATTCCATTATGATGTCATAATGCAGAATTCCATTATGATGTCATATTGTAAAATTCCATTATGATGTCATAATGCAAAATTCCATTATGATGTCATAATGTAAAATTCCATTATGATGTCATAATGTAAAATACCATTATGATGTCATAATGCAAAATTCCATTATGATGTCATAATGTAAAATTCCATTATGATGTCATAATGCAAAATTCCATTATGATGTCATAATGCAAAATTCCATTATGATGTCATAATGTAAAATTCCATTATGATGTCATAATGCAAAATTCCATTATGATGTCATAATGCAAAATTCCATTATGATGTCATAATGTAACATTCCATTATGATGTCATAATGCAAAATTCCATTATGATGTCATAATGCAAAATTCCATTATGATGTCATAATGCAAAATTCCATTATGATGTCATAATAAAAAACTCCATTATGATGTCATAATGCAAAATTCCATTATGATGTCATAATGCAAAATTCCATTATGATGTCATAATAAAAAACTCCATTATGATGTCATAATGCAAAATTCCATTATGATGTCATAATGTAAAATTCCATTATGATATCATAATGCAAATTTCCATTATGATGTCATAATGCAAAATTCCATTATGATGTCATAATGTAACATTCCATTATGATGTCATAATGCAAAATTCCATTATGATGTCATAATGTAACATTCCATTATGATGTCATAATGCAAAATTCCATTATGATGTCATAATGTAACATTCCATTATGATGTCATAATGCAAAATTCCATTATGATGTCATAATGTAACATTCCATTATGATGTCATAATGCAAAATTCCATTATGATGTCATAATGTAACATTCCATTATGATGTCATAATGCAAAATTCCATTATGATGTCATAATGTAACATTCCATTATGATGTCATAATGCAAAATTCCATTATGATGTCATAATGCAACATTCCATTATGATGTCATAATGCAAAATTCCATTATGATGTCATAATGCAACATTCCATTATGATGTCATAATGCAAAATTCCATTATGATGTCATAATGTAACATTCCATTATGATGTCATAATGCAAAATTCCATTATGATGTCATAATGTAACATTCCATTATGATGTCATAATGCAAAATTCCATTATGATGTCATAATGTAACATTCCATTATGATGTCATAATGTAACGTCCCATTATGATGTCATAATGCAAAATTCCATTATGATGTCATAATGTAACGTCCCATTATGATGTCATATTGCAAAATTCCATTATGATGTCATAATGTAACATTCCATTATGATGTCATAATGCAAAATTCCATTGTGATGTCATAATGTAAAATTCCATTATGATGTCATAATGCAAAATTCCATTATGATGTCATAATGTAAAATTCCATTATGATGTCATATTGCAAAATTCCATTATGATGTCATAATGCAAAATTCCATTATGATGTCATAATGTAAAATTCCATTATGATGTCATAATGTAACATCCCATTATGATGTCATAATGCAAAATTCCATTATGATGTCATAATGTAACATTCCATTATGATGTCATAATGCAAAATTCCATTATGATGTCATAATGCAATATTCCATTACGATGTCATAATGTAACATGCCATTATGATGTCATAATGCAACATTCCATTATGATGTCATAATGTAACATTCCATTATGATGTCATAATGCAACATTCGATTATGATGTCATAATGTAAAATTCCATTATGATGTCATAATGCAGAATTCCATTATGATGTAATAATGCAAAATTCCATTATGATGTCATAATGTAACATTCCATTATGATGTCATAATGCAAAATTCCATTATGATGTCATAATGTAACATTCCATTATGATGTCATAATGCAAAACTACATTATGATGTCATAATGCTAATTTCCATTATGATGTCATCATGCAAAATTCCATTATGATGTCATAATGCAAAATTCCATTAAGATGTCATCATGCAAAATTCCATTATGATGTCATATTGCATAATTCCATTATGTCATCATGCAAAATTCCATTATGATGTCATAATGCAAAATTCCATTATGATGTCATAATGCAAAATTCTATTATGTCATAATGCAAAATTCCATTATGATGTCATAATGCAAAATTCCATTATGATGTCATAATGCAAAATTCCATTATGATGTCATAATTCAAAATTCCATTATGATGTCATAATGTAAAATTCCATTATGATGTCATAATGCAAAATTCCATTATGATGTCATAATGTAACATTCCATTATTATGATGTCATAATGTAACATTCCATTATGATATAATAATGTAAAATTCCATTATGATGTCATAATGTAACGTCCCATTATGATGTCATAATGCAAAATTCCATTATGATATAATAATGTAAAATTCCATTATGATGTCATAATGTAACGTCCCATTATTATGATGTCATAATGCAAAATTCCATTATGATGTCATAATGTAACATTCCATTATGATGTCATAATGCAAAATTCCATTATGATGTCATAATGTAACATTCCATTAGGATGTCATAATGCAAAATTCCATTATGATGTCATAATGTAACATTCCATTATGATGTCATAATGTAACGTCCCATTATGATGTCATAATGCAAAATTCCATTATGATGTCATAATGTAACGTCCCATTATGATGTCATAATGCAAAATTCCATTATGATGTCATAATGTAACATTCCATTATGATGTCATAATGTAAAATTCCATTATGATGTCATAATGCAAAATTCCATTATGATGTCATAATGTAAAATTCCATTATGATGTCATATTGCAAAATTCCATTATGATGTCATAATGCAAAATTCCATTATGATGTCATAATGTAAAATTCCATTATGATGTCATAATGTAACATCCCATTATGATGTCATAATGCAAAATTCCATTATGATGTCATAATGTAACATTCCATTATGATGTCATAATGCAATATTCCATTATGATGTCATAATGTAACATGCCATTATGATGTCATAATGCAACATTCCATTATGATGTCATAATGTAACATTCCATTATGATGTCATAATGCAACATTCGATTATGATGTCATAATGTAAAATTCCATTATGATGTCATAATGCAAAATTCCATTATGATGTCATAATGCAAAATTCCATTATGATGTCATAATGTAAAATTCCATTATGATGTCATAATGCAAAATTCCATTATGATGTCATAATGCAAAATTCCATTATGATGTCATAATGTAAAATTCCATTATGATGTCATAATGCAAAATTCCATTATGATGTCATAATGTAACATTCCATTATGATGTCATAATGCAAAATTCCATTATGATGTCATAATGCAAAATTCTATTATGATGTCATAATGCAAAATTCCACTATGATGTCATAATGTAAAACTCCATTATGATGTCATAATGCAAAATTCCATTATGATGTCATAATGTAAAATTCCTTTATGATGTCATAATGCAAATTTCCATTATGAGGTCATAATGCAAAATTCCATTATGATGTCATAATGTGACATTCCATTATGATGTCATAATGCTAAATTCCATTATGATGTCATAATGTGACATTCCATTATGATGTCATAATGCTAAATTCCATTATGATGTCATAATGCAAAATTCCATTATGATGTCATAATGCAACATTCCATTATGATGTCATAATGTAACATTCCATTATGATGTCATAATGCAACATTCGATTATGATGTCATAATGTAAAATTCCATTATGATGTCATAATGCAAAATTCCATTATGATGTCATAATGCAAAATTCCATTATGATGTCATAATGTAAAATTCCATTATGATGTCATAATGCAAAATTCCATTATGATGTCATAATGCAAAATTCCATTATGATGTCATATTGTAAAATTCCATTATGATGTCATAATGCAAAATTCCATTATGATGTCATAATGTAACATTCCATTATGATGTCATAATGCAAAATTCCATTATGATGTCATAATGTAAAATTCCATTATGATGTCATAATGCAAAATTCCATTATGATGTCATAATGCAAAATTCCATTATGATGTCATAATGTAACATTCCATTATGATGTCATAATGTAACATTCCATTATGATGTCATAATGCAAAATTCCATTATGATGTCATAATGTAACATTCCATTATGATGTCATAATGCAAAATGCCATTATGATGTCATAATGCAAAATTCCATTATGATGTAATAATGCTAAATTCCATTATGATGTCATAATGTAACATTCCATTATGATGTCATAATGCAAAATTCCATTATGATGTCATAATGTAAAATTCCATTATGATGTCATAATGTAAAATACCATTATGATGTCATAATGCAAAATTCCATTATGATGTCATAATGTAAAATTCCATTATGATGTCATAATGCAAAATTCCATTATGATGTCATAATGCAAAATTCCATTATGATGTCATAATGTAACATTCCATTATGATGTCATAATGCAAAATTCCATTATGATGTCATAATGCAAAATTCCATTATGATGTCATATTGCAAAATTCCATTATGATGTCATAATGTAAAACTCCATTATGATGTCATAATGCAAAATTCCATTATGATGTCATAATGCAAAATTCCATTATGATGTCATAATAAAAAACTCCATTATGATGTCATAATGCAAAATTCCATTATGATGTCATAATGTAAAATTCCATTATGATATCATAATGCAAATTTCCATTATGATGTCATAATGCAAAATTCCATTATGATGTCATAATGTAACATTCCATTATGATGTCATAATGCAAAATTCCATTATGATGTCATAATGCAAAATTCCATTATGATGTCATAATGTAACATTCCATTATGATGTCATAATGCAAAATTCCATTATGATATCATAATGTAAAATTCTATTATGATGTCATAATCAAACATCCCATTATGATGTCATAATGCAAAATTCCATTATGATGTCATAATGTAACATCCCATTATGATGTCATAATGCAAAATTCCATTATGATGTCATAATGTAACATCCCATTATGATGTCATAATGCAAAATTCCATTATGATGTCATAATGTAACATCCCATTATGATGTCATAATGCAAAATTCCATTATGATGTCATAATGCAACATTCCATTATGATGTCATAATGTAACATTCCATTATGATGTCATATTGCAACTTTCCATTATGATGTCATAATTCAAAATTCCATTATGATGTTATAATGTAACATTCCATTATGATGTCATAATGCAAAATTCCATTATGATGTCATAATGTAACATTCCATTATGATGTCATAATGCAAAATTCCATTATGATGTCATAATGTAACATTCCATTATGATGTCATAATGCAAAATTCCATTATGATGTCATAATGTAACATTCCATTATGATGTCATAATGCAAAATTCCATTATGATGTCATAATGCAACATTCCATTATGATGTCATAATGCAAAATTCCATTATGATGTCATAATGCAACATTCCATTATGATGTCATAATGTAACATTCCATTATGATGTCATAATGCAAAATTCCATTATGATGTCATAATGTAACATTCCATTATGATGTCATAATGCAAAATTCCATTATGATGTCATAATGTAACATTCCATTATGATGTCATAATGCAAAATTCCATTATGATGTCATAATGTAACATTCCATTATGATGTCATAATGCAAAATTCCATTATGATGTCATAATGTAACATTCCATTATGATGTCATAATGTAACGTCCCATTATGATGTCATAATGCAAAATTCCATTATGATGTCATAATGTAACGTCCCATTATGATGTCATAATGCAAAATTCCATTATGATGTCATAATGTAACATTCCATTATGATGTCATAATGCAAAATTCCATTATGATGTCATAATGTAACATTCCATTATGATGTCATAATGCAAAACTCCATTATGATGTCATAATGCTAATTTCCATTATGATGTCATAATGCAAAATTCCATTAAGATGTCATCATGCAAAATTCCATTATGATGTCATATTGCATAATTCCATTATGTCATCATGCAAAATTCCATTATGATGTCATAATGCAAAATTCCATTATGATGTCATAATGCAAAATTCTATTATGTCATAATGCAAAATTCCATTATGATGTCATAATGCAAAATTCCATTATGATGTCATAATGCAAAATTCCATTATGATGTCATAATTCAAAATTCCATTATGATGTCATAATGTAAAATTCCATTATGATGTCATAATGCAAAATTCCATTATGATGTCATAATGTAACATTCCATTATTATGATGTCATAATGTAACATTCCATTATGATATAATAATGTAAAATTCCATTATGATGTCATAATGTAACGTCCCATTATGATGTCATAATGCAAAATTCCATTATGATATAATAATGTAAAATTCCATTATGATGTCATAATGTAACGTCCCATTATTATGATGTCATAATGCAAAATTCCATTATGATGTCATAATGTAACATTCCATTATGATGTCATAATGCAAAATTCCATTATGATGTCATAATGTAACATTCCATTAGGATGTCATAATGCAAAATTCCATTATGATGTCATAATGTAACATTCCATTATGATGTCATAATGTAACGTCCCATTATGATGTCATAATGCAAAATTCCATTATGATGTCATAATGTAACGTCCCATTATGATGTCATAATGCAAAATTCCATTATGATGTCATAATGTAACATTCCATTATGATGTCATAATGTAAAATTCCATTATGATGTCATAATGCAAAATTCCATTATGATGTCATAATGTAAAATTCCATTATGATGTCATATTGCAAAATTCCATTATGATGTCATAATGCAAAATTCCATTATGATGTCATAATGTAAAATTCCATTATGATGTCATAATGTAACATCCCATTATGATGTCATAATGCAAAATTCCATTATGATGTCATAATGTAACATTCCATTATGATGTCATAATGCAATATTCCATTATGATGTCATAATGTAACATGCCATTATGATGTCATAATGCAACATTCCATTATGATGTCATAATGTAACATTCCATTATGATGTCATAATGCAACATTCGATTATGATGTCATAATGTAAAATTCCATTATGATGTCATAATGCAAAATTCCATTATGATGTCATAATGCAAAATTCCATTATGATGTCATAATGTAAAATTCCATTATGATGTCATAATGCAAAATTCCATTATGATGTCATAATGCAAAATTCCATTATGATGTCATAATGTAAAATTCCATTATGATGTCATAATGCAAAATTCCATTATGATGTCATAATGTAACATTCCATTATGATGTCATAATGCAAAATTCCATTATGATGTCATAATGCAAAATTCTATTATGATGTCATAATGCAAAATTCCATTATGATGTCATAATGTAAAACTCCATTATGATGTCATAATGCAAAATTCCATTATGATGTCATAATGTAAAATTCCTTTATGATGTCATAATGCAAATTTCCATTATGAGGTCATAATGCAAAATTCCATTATGATGTCATAATGTGACATTCCATTATGATGTCATAATGCTAAATTCCATTATGATGTCATAATGTGACATTCCATTATGATGTCATAATGCTAAATTCCATTATGATGTCATAATGCAAAATTCCATTATGATGTCATAATGCAACATTCCATTATGATGTCATAATGTAACATTCCATTATGATGTCATAATGCAACATTCGATTATGATGTCATAATGTAAAATTCCATTATGATGTCATAATGCAAAATTCCATTATGATGTCATAATGCAAAATTCCATTATGATGTCATAATGTAAAATTCCATTATGATGTCATAATGCAAAATTCCATTATGATGTCATAATGCAAAATTCCATTATGATGTCATATTGTAAAATTCCATTATGATGTCATAATGCAAAATTCCATTATGATGTCATAATGTAACATTCCATTATGATGTCATAATGCAAAATTCCATTATGATGTCATAATGTAAAATTCCATTATGATGTCATAATGCAAAATTCCATTATGATGTCATAATGCAAAATTCCATTATGATGTCATAATGTAACATTCCATTATGATGTCATAATGTAACATTCCATTATGATGTCATAATGCAAAATTCCATTATGATGTCATAATGTAACATTCCATTATGATGTCATAATGCAAAATGCCATTATGATGTCATAATGCAAAATTCCATTATGATGTAATAATGCTAAATTCCATTATGATGTCATAATGTAACATTCCATTATGATGTCATAATGCAAAATTCCATTATGATGTCATAATGTAAAATTCCATTATGATGTCATAATGTAAAATACCATTATGATGTCATAATGCAAAATTCCATTATGATGTCATAATGTAAAATTCCATTATGATGTCATAATGCAAAATTCCATTATGATGTCATAATGCAAAATTCCATTATGATGTCATAATGTAACATTCCATTATGATGTCATAATGCAAAATTCCATTATGATGTCATATTGCAAAATTCCATTATGATGTCATAATGTAAAACTCCATTATGATGTCATAATGCAAAATTCCATTATGATGTCATAATGCAAAATTCCATTATGATGTCATAATAAAAAACTCCATTATGATGTCATAATGCAAAATTCCATTATGATGTCATAATGTAAAATTCCATTATGATATCATAATGCAAATTTCCATTATGATGTCATAATGCAAAATTCCATTATGATGTCATAATGCAAAATTCCATTATGATGTCATAATGTAACATTCCATTATGATGTCATAATGCAAAATTCCATTATGATATCATAATGTAAAATTCTATTATGATGTCATAATCAAACATCCCATTATGATGTCATAATGCAAAATTCCATTATGATGTCATAATGTAACATCCCATTATGATGTCATAATGCAAAATTCCATTATGATGTCATAATGTAACATCCCATTATGATGTCATAATGCAAAATTCCATTATGATGTCATAATGTAACATCCCATTATGATGTCATAATGCAAAATTCCATTATGATGTCATAATGCAACATTCCATTATGATGTCATAATGTAACATTCCATTATGATGTCATATTGCAACTTTCCATTATGATGTCATAATTCAAAATTCCATTATGATGTTATAATGTAACATTCCATTATGATGTCATAATGCAAAATTCCATTATGATGTCATAATGTAACATTCCATTATGATGTCATAATGCAAAATTCCATTATGATGTCATAATGTAACATTCCATTATGATGTCATAATGCAAAATTCCATTATGATGTCATAATGTAACATTCCATTATGATGTCATAATGCAAAATTCCATTATGATGTCATAATGCAACATTCCATTATGATGTCATAATGCAAAATTCCATTATGATGTCATAATGCAACATTCCATTATGATGTCATTATGTAACATTCCATTATGATGTCATAATGCAACATTCCATTATGATGTCATAATGTAACATTCCATTATGATGTCATAATGCAAAATTCCATTATGATGTCATAATGTAACATTCCATTATGATGTCATAATGCAAAATTCCATTATGATGTCATAATGTAACATTCCATTATGATGTCATAATGCAAAATTCCATTATGATGTCATAATGTAACATTCCATTATGATGTCATAATGTAACGTCCCATTATGATGTCATAATGCAAAATTCCATTATGATGTCATAATGTAACGTCCCATTATGATGTCATAATGCAAAATTCCATTATGATGTCATAATGTAACATTCCATTATGATGTCATAATACAAAATTCCATTGTGATGTCATAATGTAAAATTCCATTATGATGTCATAATGCAAAATTCCATTATGATGTCATAATGTAAAATTCCATTATGATGTCATATTGCAAAATTCCATTATGATGTCATAATGCAAAATTCCATTATGATGTCATAATGTAAAATTCCATTATGATGTCATAATGTAACATCCCATTATGATGTCATAATGCAAAATTCCATTATGATGTCATAATGTAACATTCCATTATGATGTCATAATGCAAAATTCCATTATGATGTCATAATGCAATATTCCATTACGATGTCATAATGTAACATGCCATTATGATGTCATAATGCAACATTCCATTATAATGTCATAATGTAACATTCCATTATGATGTCATAATGCAACATTCGATTATGATGTCATAATGTAAAATTCCATTATGATGTCATAATGCAAAATTCCATTATGATGTCATAATGCAAAATTCCATTATGATGTCATAATGTAAAATTCCATTATGATGTCATATTGTAAAATTCCATTATGATGTCATAATGCAAAATTCCATTATGATGTCATAATGCAAAATTCCATTATGATGTCATAATGTAAAATTCCATTATGATGTCATAATGCAAAATTCCATTATGATGTCATAATGCAGAATTCCATTATGATGTCATATTGTAAAATTCCATTATGATGTCATAATGCAAAATTCCATTATGATGTCATAATGTAAAATTCCATTATGATGTCATAATGTAAAATACCATTATGATGTCATAATGCAAAATTCCATTATGATGTCATAATGTAAAATTCCATTATGATGTCATAATGCAAAATTCCATTATGATGTCATAATGCAAAATTCCATTATGATGTCATAATGTAACATCCCATTATGATGTCATAATGCAAAATTCCATTATGATGTCATAATGCAACATTCCATTATGATGTCATAATGTAACATTCCATTATGATGTCATATTGCAACTTTCCATTATGATGTCATAATTCAAAATTCCATTATGATGTTATAATGTAACATTCCATTATGATGTCATAATGCAAAATTCCATTATGATGTCATAATGTAACATTCCATTATGATGTCATAATGCAAAATTCCATTATGATGTCATAATGTAACATTCCATTATGATGTCATAATGCAAAATTCCATTATGATGTCATAATGTAACATTCCATTATGATGTCATAATGCAAAATTCCATTATGATGTCATAATGCAACATTCCATTATGATGTCATAATGCAAAATTCCATTATGATGTCATAATGCAACATTCCATTATGATGTCATAATGTAACATTCCATTATGATGTCATAATGCAACATTCCATTATGATGTCATAATGTAACATTCCATTATGATGTCATAATGCAAAATTCCATTATGATGTCATAATGTAACATTCCATTATGATGTCATAATGCAAAATTCCATTATGATGTCATAATGTAACATTCCATTATGATGTCATAATGCAAAATTCCATTATGATGTCATAATGTAACATTCCATTATGATGTCATAATGTAACGTCCCATTATGATGTCATAATGCAAAATTCCATTATGATGTCATAATGTAACGTCCCATTATGATGTCATAATGCAAAATTCCATTATGATGTCATAATGTAACATTCCATTATGATGTCATAATACAAAATTCCATTGTGATGTCATAATGTAAAATTCCATTATGATGTCATAATGCAAAATTCCATTATGATGTCATAATGTAAAATTCCATTATGATGTCATATTGCAAAATTCCATTATGATGTCATAATGCAAAATTCCATTATGATGTCATAATGTAAAATTCCATTATGATGTCATAATGTAACATCCCATTATGATGTCATAATGCAAAATTCCATTATGATGTCATAATGTAACATTCCATTATGATGTCATAATGCAAAATTCCATTATGATGTCATAATGCAATATTCCATTACGATGTCATAATGTAACATGCCATTATGATGTCATAATACAACATTCCGTTATAATGTCATAATGTAACATTCCATTATGATGTCATAATGCAACATTCGATTATGATGTCATAATGTAAAATTCCATTATGATGTCATAATGCAAAATTCCATTATGATGTCATAATGCAAAATTCCATTATGATGTCATAATGCAAAATTCCATTATGATGTCATAATGCAGAATTCCATTATGATGTCATAATGCAAAATTCCATTATGATGTCATAATGCAGAATTCCATTATGATGTCATATTGTAAAATTCCATTATGATGTCATAATGCAAAATTCCATTATGATGTCATAATGTAAAATTCCATTATGATGTCATAATGTAAAATACCATTATGATGTCATAATGCAAAATTCCATTATGATGTCATAATGCAAAATTCCATTATGATGTCATAATGTAACATTCCATTATGATGTCATAATGCAAAATTCCATTATGATGTCATAATGTAACATTCCATTATGATGTCATAATGCAAAATTCCATTATGATGTCATAATGTAACATTCCATTATGATGTCATAATGCAAAATTCCATTATGATGTCATAATGCAACATTCCATTATGATGTCATAATGCAAAATTCCATTATGATGTCATAATGCAACATTCCATTATGATGTCATAATGCAAAATTCCATTATGATGTCATAATGTAACATTCCATTATGATGTCATAATGCAAAATTCCATTATGATGTCATAATGTAACATTCCATTATGATGTCATAATGCAAAATTCCATTATGATGTCATAATGTAACATTCCATTATGATGTCATAATGTAACGTCCCATTATGATGTCATAATGCAAAATTCCATTATGATGTCATAATGTAACGTCCCATTATGATGTCATATTGCAAAATTCCATTATGATGTCATAATGTAACATTCCATTATGATGTCATAATGCAAAATTCCATTGTGATGTCATAATGTAAAATTCCATTATGATGTCATAATGCAAAATTCCATTATGATGTCATAATGTAAAATTCCATTATGATGTCATATTGCAAAATTCCATTATGATGTCATAATGCAAAATTCCATTATGATGTCATAATGTAAAATTCCATTATGATGTCATAATGTAACATCCCATTATGATGTCATAATGCAAAATTCCATTATGATGTCATAATGTAACATTCCATTATGATGTCATAATGCAAAATTCCATTATGATGTCATAATGCAATATTCCATTACGATGTCATAATGTAACATGCCATTATGATGTCATAATGCAACATTCCATTATGATGTCATAATGTAACATTCCATTATGATGTCATAATGCAACATTCGATTATGATGTCATAATGTAAAATTCCATTATGATGTCATAATGCAGAATTCCATTATGATGTAATAATGCAAAATTCCATTATGATGTCATAATGTAACATTCCATTATGATGTCATAATGCAAAATTCCATTATGATGTCATAATGTAACATTCCATTATGATGTCATAATGCAAAACTACATTATGATGTCATAATGCTAATTTCCATTATGATGTCATCATGCAAAATTCCATTATGATGTCATAATGCAAAATTCCATTAAGATGTCATCATGCAAAATTCCATTATGATGTCATATTGCATAATTCCATTATGTCATCATGCAAAATTCCATTATGATGTCATAATGCAAAATTCCATTATGATGTCATAATGCAAAATTCTATTATGTCATAATGCAAAATTCCATTATGATGTCATAATGCAAAATTCCATTATGATGTCATAATGCAAAATTCCATTATGATGTCATAATTCAAAATTCCATTATGATGTCATAATGTAAAATTCCATTATGATGTCATAATGCAAAATTCCATTATGATGTCATAATGTAACATTCCATTATTATGATGTCATAATGTAACATTCCATTATGATATAATAATGTAAAATTCCATTATGATGTCATAATGTAACGTCCCATTATGATGTCATAATGCAAAATTCCATTATGATATAATAATGTAAAATTCCATTATGATGTCATAATGTAACGTCCCATTATTATGATGTCATAATGCAAAATTCCATTATGATGTCATAATGTAACATTCCATTATGATGTCATAATGCAAAATTCCATTATGATGTCATAATGTAACATTCCATTAGGATGTCATAATGCAAAATTCCATTATGATGTCATAATGTAACATTCCATTATGATGTCATAATGTAACGTCCCATTATGATGTCATAATGCAAAATTCCATTATGATGTCATAATGTAACGTCCCATTATGATGTCATAATGCAAAATTCCATTATGATGTCATAATGTAACATTCCATTATGATGTCATAATGTAAAATTCCATTATGATGTCATAATGCAAAATTCCATTATGATGTCATAATGTAAAATTCCATTATGATGTCATATTGCAAAATTCCATTATGATGTCATAATGCAAAATTCCATTATGATGTCATAATGTAAAATTCCATTATGATGTCATAATGTAACATCCCATTATGATGTCATAATGCAAAATTCCATTATGATGTCATAATGTAACATTCCATTATGATGTCATAATGCAATATTCCATTATGATGTCATAATGTAACATGCCATTATGATGTCATAATGCAACATTCCATTATGATGTCATAATGTAACATTCCATTATGATGTCATAATGCAACATTCGATTATGATGTCATAATGTAAAATTCCATTATGATGTCATAATGCAAAATTCCATTATGATGTCATAATGCAAAATTCCATTATGATGTCATAATGTAAAATTCCATTATGATGTCATAATGCAAAATTCCATTATGATGTCATAATGCAAAATTCCATTATGATGTCATAATGTAAAATTCCATTATGATGTCATAATGCAAAATTCCATTATGATGTCATAATGTAACATTCCATTATGATGTCATAATGCAAAATTCCATTATGATGTCATAATGCAAAATTCTATTATGATGTCATAATGCAAAATTCCACTATGATGTCATAATGTAAAACTCCATTATGATGTCATAATGCAAAATTCCATTATGATGTCATAATGTAAAATTCCTTTATGATGTCATAATGCAAATTTCCATTATGAGGTCATAATGCAAAATTCCATTATGATGTCATAATGTGACATTCCATTATGATGTCATAATGCTAAATTCCATTATGATGTCATAATGTGACATTCCATTATGATGTCATAATGCTAAATTCCATTATGATGTCATAATGCAAAATTCCATTATGATGTCATAATGCAACATTCCATTATGATGTCATAATGTAACATTCCATTATGATGTCATAATGCAACATTCGATTATGATGTCATAATGTAAAATTCCATTATGATGTCATAATGCAAAATTCCATTATGATGTCATAATGCAAAATTCCATTATGATGTCATAATGTAAAATTCCATTATGATGTCATAATGCAAAATTCCATTATGATGTCATAATGCAAAATTCCATTATGATGTCATATTGTAAAATTCCATTATGATGTCATAATGCAAAATTCCATTATGATGTCATAATGTAACATTCCATTATGATGTCATAATGCAAAATTCCATTATGATGTCATAATGTAAAATTCCATTATGATGTCATAATGCAAAATTCCATTATGATGTCATAATGCAAAATTCCATTATGATGTCATAATGTAACATTCCATTATGATGTCATAATGTAACATTCCATTATGATGTCATAATGCAAAATTCCATTATGATGTCATAATGTAACATTCCATTATGATGTCATAATGCAAAATGCCATTATGATGTCATAATGCAAAATTCCATTATGATGTAATAATGCTAAATTCCATTATGATGTCATAATGTAACATTCCATTATGATGTCATAATGCAAAATTCCATTATGATGTCATAATGTAAAATTCCATTATGATGTCATAATGTAAAATACCATTATGATGTCATAATGCAAAATTCCATTATGATGTCATAATGTAAAATTCCATTATGATGTCATAATGCAAAATTCCATTATGATGTCATAATGCAAAATTCCATTATGATGTCATAATGTAACATTCCATTATGATGTCATAATGCAAAATTCCATTATGATGTCATAATGCAAAATTCCATTATGATGTCATATTGCAAAATTCCATTATGATGTCATAATGTAAAACTCCATTATGATGTCATAATGCAAAATTCCATTATGATGTCATAATGCAAAATTCCATTATGATGTCATAATAAAAAACTCCATTATGATGTCATAATGCAAAATTCCATTATGATGTCATAATGTAAAATTCCATTATGATATCATAATGCAAATTTCCATTATGATGTCATAATGCAAAATTCCATTATGATGTCATAATGTAACATTCCATTATGATGTCATAATGCAAAATTCCATTATGATGTCATAATGCAAAATTCCATTATGATGTCATAATGTAACATTCCATTATGATGTCATAATGCAAAATTCCATTATGATATCATAATGTAAAATTCTATTATGATGTCATAATCAAACATCCCATTATGATGTCATAATGCAAAATTCCATTATGATGTCATAATGTAACATCCCATTATGATGTCATAATGCAAAATTCCATTATGATGTCATAATGTAACATCCCATTATGATGTCATAATGCAAAATTCCATTATGATGTCATAATGTAACATCCCATTATGATGTCATAATGCAAAATTCCATTATGATGTCATAATGCAACATTCCATTATGATGTCATAATGTAACATTCCATTATGATGTCATATTGCAACTTTCCATTATGATGTCATAATTCAAAATTCCATTATGATGTTATAATGTAACATTCCATTATGATGTCATAATGCAAAATTCCATTATGATGTCATAATGTAACATTCCATTATGATGTCATAATGCAAAATTCCATTATGATGTCATAATGTAACATTCCATTATGATGTCATAATGCAAAATTCCATTATGATGTCATAATGTAACATTCCATTATGATGTCATAATGCAAAATTCCATTATGATGTCATAATGCAACATTCCATTATGATGTCATAATGCAAAATTCCATTATGATGTCATAATGCAACATTCCATTATGATGTCATAATGTAACATTCCATTATGATGTCATAATGCAAAATTCCATTATGATGTCATAATGTAACATTCCATTATGATGTCATAATGCAAAATTCCATTATGATGTCATAATGTAACATTCCATTATGATGTCATAATGCAAAATTCCATTATGATGTCATAATGTAACATTCCATTATGATGTCATAATGCAAAATTCCATTATGATGTCATAATGTAACATTCCATTATGATGTCATAATGTAACGTCCCATTATGATGTCATAATGCAAAATTCCATTATGATGTCATAATGTAACGTCCCATTATGATGTCATAATGCAAAATTCCATTATGATGTCATAATGTAACATTCCATTATGATGTCATAATGCAAAATTCCATTATGATGTCATAATGTAACATTCCATTATGATGTCATAATGCAAAACTCCATTATGATGTCATAATGCTAATTTCCATTATGATGTCATAATGCAAAATTCCATTAAGATGTCATCATGCAAAATTCCATTATGATGTCATATTGCATAATTCCATTATGTCATCATGCAAAATTCCATTATGATGTCATAATGCAAAATTCCATTATGATGTCATAATGCAAAATTCTATTATGTCATAATGCAAAATTCCATTATGATGTCATAATGCAAAATTCCATTATGATGTCATAATGCAAAATTCCATTATGATGTCATAATTCAAAATTCCATTATGATGTCATAATGTAAAATTCCATTATGATGTCATAATGCAAAATTCCATTATGATGTCATAATGTAACATTCCATTATTATGATGTCATAATGTAACATTCCATTATGATATAATAATGTAAAATTCCATTATGATGTCATAATGTAACGTCCCATTATGATGTCATAATGCAAAATTCCATTATGATATAATAATGTAAAATTCCATTATGATGTCATAATGTAACGTCCCATTATTATGATGTCATAATGCAAAATTCCATTATGATGTCATAATGTAACATTCCATTATGATGTCATAATGCAAAATTCCATTATGATGTCATAATGTAACATTCCATTAGGATGTCATAATGCAAAATTCCATTATGATGTCATAATGTAACATTCCATTATGATGTCATAATGTAACGTCCCATTATGATGTCATAATGCAAAATTCCATTATGATGTCATAATGTAACGTCCCATTATGATGTCATAATGCAAAATTCCATTATGATGTCATAATGTAACATTCCATTATGATGTCATAATGTAAAATTCCATTATGATGTCATAATGCAAAATTCCATTATGATGTCATAATGTAAAATTCCATTATGATGTCATATTGCAAAATTCCATTATGATGTCATAATGCAAAATTCCATTATGATGTCATAATGTAAAATTCCATTATGATGTCATAATGTAACATCCCATTATGATGTCATAATGCAAAATTCCATTATGATGTCATAATGTAACATTCCATTATGATGTCATAATGCAATATTCCATTATGATGTCATAATGTAACATGCCATTATGATGTCATAATGCAACATTCCATTATGATGTCATAATGTAACATTCCATTATGATGTCATAATGCAACATTCGATTATGATGTCATAATGTAAAATTCCATTATGATGTCATAATGCAAAATTCCATTATGATGTCATAATGCAAAATTCCATTATGATGTCATAATGTAAAATTCCATTATGATGTCATAATGCAAAATTCCATTATGATGTCATAATGCAAAATTCCATTATGATGTCATAATGTAAAATTCCATTATGATGTCATAATGCAAAATTCCATTATGATGTCATAATGTAACATTCCATTATGATGTCATAATGCAAAATTCCATTATGATGTCATAATGCAAAATTCTATTATGATGTCATAATGCAAAATTCCATTATGATGTCATAATGTAAAACTCCATTATGATGTCATAATGCAAAATTCCATTATGATGTCATAATGTAAAATTCCTTTATGATGTCATAATGCAAATTTCCATTATGAGGTCATAATGCAAAATTCCATTATGATGTCATAATGTGACATTCCATTATGATGTCATAATGCTAAATTCCATTATGATGTCATAATGTGACATTCCATTATGATGTCATAATGCTAAATTCCATTATGATGTCATAATGCAAAATTCCATTATGATGTCATAATGCAACATTCCATTATGATGTCATAATGTAACATTCCATTATGATGTCATAATGCAACATTCGATTATGATGTCATAATGTAAAATTCCATTATGATGTCATAATGCAAAATTCCATTATGATGTCATAATGCAAAATTCCATTATGATGTCATAATGTAAAATTCCATTATGATGTCATAATGCAAAATTCCATTATGATGTCATAATGCAAAATTCCATTATGATGTCATATTGTAAAATTCCATTATGATGTCATAATGCAAAATTCCATTATGATGTCATAATGTAACATTCCATTATGATGTCATAATGCAAAATTCCATTATGATGTCATAATGTAAAATTCCATTATGATGTCATAATGCAAAATTCCATTATGATGTCATAATGCAAAATTCCATTATGATGTCATAATGTAACATTCCATTATGATGTCATAATGTAACATTCCATTATGATGTCATAATGCAAAATTCCATTATGATGTCATAATGTAACATTCCATTATGATGTCATAATGCAAAATGCCATTATGATGTCATAATGCAAAATTCCATTATGATGTAATAATGCTAAATTCCATTATGATGTCATAATGTAACATTCCATTATGATGTCATAATGCAAAATTCCATTATGATGTCATAATGTAAAATTCCATTATGATGTCATAATGTAAAATACCATTATGATGTCATAATGCAAAATTCCATTATGATGTCATAATGTAAAATTCCATTATGATGTCATAATGCAAAATTCCATTATGATGTCATAATGCAAAATTCCATTATGATGTCATAATGTAACATTCCATTATGATGTCATAATGCAAAATTCCATTATGATGTCATAATGTAACATCCCATTATGATGTCATAATGCAAAATTCCATTATGATGTCATAATGCAACATTCCATTATGATGTCATAATGTAACATTCCATTATGATGTCATATTGCAACTTTCCATTATGATGTCATAATTCAAAATTCCATTATGATGTTATAATGTAACATTCCATTATGATGTCATAATGCAAAATTCCATTATGATGTCATAATGTAACATTCCATTATGATGTCATAATGCAAAATTCCATTATGATGTCATAATGTAACATTCCATTATGATGTCATAATGCAAAATTCCATTATGATGTCATAATGTAACATTCCATTATGATGTCATAATGCAAAATTCCATTATGATGTCATAATGCAACATTCCATTATGATGTCATAATGCAAAATTCCATTATGATGTCATAATGCAACATTCCATTATGATGTCATAATGCAACATTCCATTATGATGTCATAATGCAAAATTCCATTATGATGTCATAATGTAACATTCCATTATGATGTCATAATGCAAAATTCCATTATGATGTCATAATGTAACATTCCATTATGATGTCATAATGCAAAATTCCATTATGATGTCATAATGTAACATTCCATTATGATGTCATAATGCAAAATTCCATTATGATGTCATAATGTAACATTCCATTATGATGTCATAATGCAAAATTCCATTATGATGTCATAATGTAACATTCCATTATGATGTCATAATGTAACGTCCCATTATGATGTCATAATGCAAAATTCCATTATGATGTCATAATGTAACGTCCCATTATGATGTCATAATGCAAAATTCCATTATGATGTCATAATGTAACATTCCATTATGATGTCATAATGCAAAATTCCATTATGATGTCATAATGTAACATTCCATTATGATGTCATAATGCAAAACTCCATTATGATGTCATAATGCTAATTTCCATTATGATGTCATAATGCAAAATTCCATTAAGATGTCATCATGCAAAATTCCATTATGATGTCATATTGCATAATTCCATTATGTC